>NC_133325.1:449972282-450272282 GCF_042186555.1 Aquarana catesbeiana
CACGCAAACAAGAGAATATCCCTCAGCAGTATGTGAACATCAGACTGCTCCCGGATCTTTCCAGGCACACATTACAACATCGCCGTAACCTGTTAACGGTCACGAAAGCCTTGAGGAACCACAAAATCCTCCACAAATGGAAGTACGCTGCTACGCTTTCTATCACCCATAATGGGGTCACTATCTCAGTATCCACCCTGGAAGAAGGGCTTACTGCCCTAAAGAGATGGAACATCATTGCAGATCAGCCTATACATCAAGCTTACCCGGCAGGGCCCTCATTCATTCAAAATGATTGGCAGGTAGTGTCTTACAAGAGATCCAGCAAGAAACTGGCAGGTGGAAGCTCATAATTGAAACCCAAGTAATCACTGGTTTATCTCCAGGGCTGAGTTTCTGTCTTAGAATCTCTCCCTCACCCCTACAACACCAATAGCAGCTACGTCTGCATGAGGATCAATTGTGAGATCCATTTCTTATGTTACTTATGTTAACTTTCTGTTTGGTTTTCAGTTTTTTTTTATCTCCTTCTCTAAGTGATATACGCAGCTTCACAGAATTAATTACACCTCCGAACCAGCAGAGGATTCGCTACAGCCTGTCGTCCCCATCAACAACCATGCTACACTGGATGTTATCTATGGTCGCAGTGAGTACCCCCACCACTCAGCCTCACGATCTAACACACATCTATTAAAATGATGATAACCTGCATTTCAATTAATGCCAAGGGTTTAAATCACCCGGCTAAACGCTTTTCCTTATGGAAGGAAGCTCACAAGCAAAAGGCGGACATCTTGAGCGTCCAAGAAACGCACTTTCAACTAGACAATACTCCCCACTGCACTCACAAGGATTACCCACACATCTACGTGGCCTGTACGCCGCATCGCAAAACAGGGGGTGTCCTTTTAGCCTTCAAAAATTCCATATCCTTTGAACCCAAAGAAATCATTACTGATGAAGAGGGCAGGTACATCATTGCCACAGGGAACATTAACTCCAATCCCTACACCATCGTAACGTTATACGCTCCAAACTCGCAACAAATAAGATTCATTAAAAAAGTGCTCTACAAAGCAAAAGCCTTGAAATATGGCAACCTTCTGATTTGCGGAGACTTTAATGCACCACCGGACCCACTTCTAGATACATCGTCAGGTAAAGGAACTTTGTCCCTCCAATCATTACTACACAAAGAGGAGATATTCGACACATGGAGATGTCTACACGGCAATGAAAGGGACCACACCTTTTTTTCAAGCAGACACTGCTCATACTCCCGCATAGACTTATTCTTAACGGATAAATGGCTTCTACAAAATATTGAAACAACGACAATCCATGATATTACGTGGTCAGACCACTCCGCTATTTCTGTATCTATTGCGGAGAGGGGAATTTCCTCCTCACCCCCCATCTGGCGCTGCAATACACGCATTCTCCAAGACCCACAATTCCAGACACTACTATCTCAGCACTTAAAACACTTTTTCTTAGACAATGTTGGATCAGTCACTGACCCATACATCTTATGGAACTCACACACTGCTTTCATGAGAGGCGTATTAATTCAAACAGGAGCCAGAGAAAAGAGGAGACGGACTCAGCAGCTTAACACTATCCTTTTAGAAATACATGATGCTACTACTCAACACAAAAAATACCCTACATTACCATTAACTGAGAAATTAAACTCTCTCAGAGAAAAACTTAGAAATATCCTCTCCCAACAATATGACATGCATCTCCGCCGCCTTCAACTAAACTATTACGCAAATGCTAATAGAGTAGGCAAATATCTAGCAAACAGATTAAAGGCAGCTCGCACCAAAACGAGAATAGCTTTCCTACAGCATCCTACACTACCACACAAAATTATAAACCCTCAAGCTATAGCTGGCCAATTTGCGGATTACTATGGCTCACTATACAACTTGCACACAGATACCAACACGCACCAACCAACAGTGGAACGGATTGAAGCATTCCTAAAGAATATTAATCTCCCAACTCTTTCCACACACCAGTTAGAAACTCTGAACGCACCAATCACAATACGGGAAATAGAACAAATAATACACACTCTTCCCAATGGAAAATCTCCAGGGCCAGATGGATTTTCCAATGAATACTTCAAAACATTTGCCAATACTATATCACCACATATGTCAACCATGTACAACAAAGCTGCTGAGACCGCAACTCTTCCTCAAGATATGTTGAAAGCTTACATAGTGACATTACCAAAACCAGGCAAAGAACCCACCACACCAGCAAACTTCAGACCTATTTCTCTCCTAAACTCCGATATCAAAATATACGCCAAACTGTTAGCCAAAAGATTAACAGACATAATCCCAAACATTATAAAGCGCGACCAGATGGGTTTTGTGAGGGGGAGACAAACCTCTAATGCAACCAGAAGAATTGTGAATGTGATAAATTTTGCTGAAAGAACTCGAACGCCTTCTCTGCTATTGTCGATTGACGCAGAGAAGGCGTTCAACAGAGTCCATTGGACTTATATGAAAATGACTCTTACCAAGTTTGGATTCAAGGGTCCCATACTGCAAGCCATTCTGGCTCTTTATTTATGAACGTCGGCACAGGTTTATTCCTCTGGGTTCTTATCTAAACCATTCAACATCACCAATGGGACAAGACAGGGGTGCCCCCTATCCCCAACAGTTTTCAACTTAATGATTGAACCCCTAGCTGAAACCATAAGGTCTCACCCCCTGATTACGGGCTTCCGGTTTGGCTCCAGCTCGCACACCATAAACCTCTTTGCGGACGATGTAATCCTCCTCCTGACCAATCTGGCCACATCATTACCGCAAGCCCATGCAATTCTTAGCACATTTGGGGAAGTCTTAATATTGGATCTAGGAGTCCCACCCCACAAACGCAAACTGCTTCAGTCACAATTGCCTTATACGTGGAGCTCAGGAGGCATAACATACCTTGGTATCACACTTACAAATAAAACCTCCACGCTTGTCAAAACCAATATGATCCCGGCTGATGGCCACACTGGAAGCCCAAATCAGGAATATGTCCAATAAGGAAATCTCATGGCTTGGAAGAATTACAGCATATAAGATGATGATATTACTGCAAATATTGTATATGTTTCGCTCCTTACCAATCCACATACCTATTCACTATATCCACAACATGACAAAATTAGGTTGGAAATATATATGGAATGGTAAAAAAGCTAGATGCTCCAGAAACAACCTCACGTTTCATAAAAAAATAGGAGGGGCAAGCCTAGCGGACTTATATGACTACTACTGGGCAGTCAGACTAGACCAGACCAAACTATGGTTCAAAACCGAGGACACACCACTATGGGTAGACATTGAAATGGCATTAGCCCCAACAAAAGATTTAACCTTACTATTGCTAAGCGATGGATGGTCACCATGGAATCTGTCAACTTTTACTCCCCCTATGCAGATCTCACTGACAGCATGGAGATTTATTCTCGAACAGAAACACGGTGATATTCAAGAAATACAATACACCATACCCCTGACGCTACTAGAGACAAAGATTCCTTTACTGAAGGTAAATCACTTGACAAGCAAAGGCATCACTAATATCTTAGATCTCTATAATGGAACACAATTAAAAACGATTAATCAGATTATGTCCCAGTATAACCTCCCGAATGACAGGAAACTCTTATACATGGGGATCACACACTTTCTTAAATCCTGCTCTAGACCGACTATCTCAGTCCCAAACACAATATGGCAATTCTACTCAAATGCTGATAATAACACAAAAGGTATATCCTTTTTCTACCATAAAATAAGGGATAAAAGTACATTCCTCAAAACTACAGCAATGAAATAATGGGAGGATGAATTTGGCACTATCTTCCCACCAGAACAATGGCTTCAGTCATTCAAAGAAATACATAAAGCCTCTCATTGTGTAAAGCACTGGGAACTAGCAATCAAACTGGCTAATAGATGGCATTACACTCCATATAGATTGGCAAACTATTTCCCTGGAACATCACCACTTTGTTGGAGAGCATGTGGACACACGGGTTCTTTACTACACATGCTATGGTATTGCCCCACAGTTAAAAGCACATGGAATCAAATATTTCGCCTAATCTCCTCTATAACAGGAATACTCACACCCCCAGACCCGACTTTCTTACACTTAAGCATAGATAAATTTCATACGGATTTCAGACCTGTAGTGACTCACATACTGCTAGAGACAATATCAATGATCCTACGTAACTGGAAATCCACAACAGCCTTGAATATGACAGACATAGTTACAGCTGTTAACAGGAACTATACTTTTGAACGTCTCATAGCAATAAACTCGTCAAAATGTGCGACCTTCGACAAAACTTGGTCTATATGGCCATATAGGTTATGATTTAAGTGTTACATGAGGTGACTTTATCGTATTAACAGTACCAGTAGGTCTAATACTATACCTATATACTTATCTCAGGATTGTAACTTCTGAATGTATATCACACTAAGATGTATATCACTTATTGCCCTACTTTATGTTATACAACCCATTTACTTTCATTTTTCATTTTCTGTATTTACTTCTTGAAATACTCAATAAAAACCTATTGAATTAAAAAAAGAAATATGATGTGGCTTTCCAGCAAGCTAATTATAAAATGAATGTATGCCTTTATATATTAGTTACTAAAACCTCACAGGAACCTTTTTATTCTTTGTGACTAATAAGAAGGTAGGTCCCTAGAGCATTAAAATATAATTTGAAACCAATTAAATTATGTTGGATATAATCAATGCAAATGCAAATAAATCCTCCTGTAATAATACAAATAAAAATTACCTGTATTACAAAAACACATTTAAAAAGTGCAAGAATGCACTAAACAGACAAATGAAAAAAATAATTCAAGGTTTTATTTCCATGAGGAAACATCCACTTCAAAGTACAATAAAGTTTTCCAATGTCATAATTTATTACCACCACTAATTACATAGTAACCCACCAAACATTATGACTTTATAAGTTAGAGGTAGGTTAAAGAAAAGGTACACAAGATTTCGTATCTCCTCCTTTTTCTCAATGGTTAAATATTAAGTAACATTTTTTACCTTTCCAGTATGCTAACAGGGTTTACTTTTTATTTAATAAGAACTGGTATAAAAATAATATATGGTTAAGGGAAAGATTAAGGAAAAAAACGATCGAGAAAGGGTCCAAGAAGTGGGAAAACCAAAACGAAAATATTAATTGAGGGGGATATCAATCTCAGGGGTCAGCCATTTTCCACCAATTGACATTTTTATTCCTATACCTCTGGGAATAAGTATCTTTCAATACTTCTTTTTTAACCTGGTATTTGACATTTTATCACTATAGGATTGGCACAGTGTCACCGCTGTAGTGTTTTTTGGTCATACAAAATATTTATGAATGAATTTATAAATATTTATGAATGCTGTCTTTGAAAAATTATTTTTTTACCTCTCTTTGCCTCTCTTTACCTCTCATATTGCTTTCATATTCTCCAGTCGTTATACCATACATTTGTCAGTTTTATGAGACGTGGCACTGTCATTTTTTTAGCTTGCCTAACAGCTACCTCATCTCTGGAAAGTGGGTTTGCAGTTTTGAAGTGTGTTTGTTAAACTTTGTACATAGTGTGGTACTTAGAAAAAGATGACAGCTTATGTGATAGCTACATTATGTTGACAGCACTCGTTTTATTTTTTGTCAAAGTAAATAACTTGCAAGAGATTTTACTTATGTTGTCTTTGCTACTTTCAGCACTCACTTATGGCCTATTACTGCTGCACGAAAAAAATTATAATAATTGTCTGAAAAAAATAATTAAAAAGGCTTTTTATTTGAGTGGTAGTCAATGATAATGGGTTGCTGTATTAAGCCAATGACTAAATTATTACACATTCAATTCATGTGACCCTACACTATGGTGTTGCTAATTCTGTTCCTGAGAATTGTAATGTTTTGTAAAACCACATACAGCTATCAGGTATCCCAAGCATGTCATTAAAAGGAATTGTGTATTTTAAACCTTTAAGACACCTTTAAGACCCTCTTCTGGTTAAATTACCATTTTTAATACCTTTTTTAATTTGTACATGGCTCCCAGAGTAAAGCCCTGCTCCCCGTACCCTTTATTTGATACTCCCTTACCTAACAGTCCTGAAAATGGCTATTGCTGCTTTCAAACTTTTCAAACATGGACTCACAGCTTTCAGCTCATCACAAATGAAGAGTAACTTGCATCAAGCTCCTTAAACATGTCGCCTGTCAATGCTTCATAGGACGCTTGATAGGATAGGATACAATTATCTGGATTAATCTCTATGGCTTGGAGCTCTCATCCTTTCATTCCCCATATGCAATGAAAATTGAACAAATACAAATTAGCTTGCTAGTTGCCAATGAGACAAATTCTCTGACAGAAATTAAAACTTCTAACTCTTCCCTACTCTGCATAAAACACTTTTTTTCTGTCTTTGTGTTAGTTGGAAAGATTTTCCATAACTTTCTGCTCTGAAAGGTAATCAGGGAAAATATTTGGAGTAGAAACATAGACAGAAATATAACTGAGTATATTCCTATGTCCTACTGTTCAGAACTATTTTTTAAATAATATACTAACATAAATTATTAACTACCACATATACATAATATTTATTATAAGAAAAAGAGAAAGATAATTTTTAGTCATCTTTTAAGCATATTGTTATTTTATAATAATGTATTTTAGTTTGGAACAAAAAGTAATAGCTGTTGGCTAAAGTGTGCAGATAATTTCTAACACAATATGTGGGTAACCTTGGAATAATTGTGCATTATATTCTATTTATTTTTTTTCTATCTTAGAATTGTCCTAAAATTTTCTTTGCTTAGAAGAAAAGAAAAAAATCTTTACCTCAAGAAATATGATGTGACTTTCCAGCAAGCTAATTATAAAATGAACGTATGCCTTTATATATTAGTTACTAAAACCTCACAGGAACCTTTTTATTCTTTGTGACTAATAAGAAGGTAGGTCCCTAGAGCATTAAAATATAATTTGAAACCAATTAAATTATGTTGGATATAATCAATGCAAATGCAAATAAATCCTCCTGTAATAATACAAATAAAAATTACCTGTATTACAAAAACACATTTAAAAAGTGCAAAAATGCACTAAATAGACAAATGAAAAAAATAATTCAAGGTTTTGTTTCCATGAGGAAACATCCACTTCAAAGTAAAATAAAGTTTTCCAATGTCATAATCTATTACCACCACTAATTACATAGTAACCCACCAAACATTATGACTTTATAAGTTAGAGGTAGGTTAAAGAAAAGGTACACAAGACTTCACATCTCCTCCTTTTTCTCAATGGTTAAATATTAAATAACATTTTTTACCTTTCCAGTATGCTAACAGGGTTTACTTTTTATTTAATAAGAACTGGTATAAAAATAATATATGGTTTAGGGAAAGATTAAGGAAAAAAATGATAGATAAAGGGTCCAAGAAGTGGGAAAACCAAAACGAAAATATTAATTGAGGGGGATATCAATCTCAGGGGTCTCAAAATTTCTCAAACTCTGGTAATCTGTTACGTAAAATACTTACCATTTTTTACGGAATTATAATCTATTAAAGTTTGCTTTTATTTTGCAAATAGCAAATAGTTGTTTTTGCCACTAAGAAAATATAGATCAGTTTAAGAATATTTTGATATTCCTGTTATTAGTTGTGAAGGGCTATGCATATATTTTTAGCAGTAAGGTTGGTAACAGAGTAAAAAAGAGGATATCCTTTTCCAGTAGCGTCCAATAATGGTGTCCCATCTAAATTGTCTGAAACATTTTGATGTAGTATTCAGATATATTTTTGCAAATTTAGAAGATAAATAGGTACTTAGTTACATTTTAACTGAGCGCTGGGAGCATAGCTCTCACTATACTTTTGGCACTCTGACGCTGGACCTTCTGGCCTCAGCTTCAACAGTTGCAGAATTACATGCAGCTGCTGTGCCCACCCTTCCCCTCCTCATGCTCAATCACAGAGTGTTTGTTATTATGTGAACCCATTCACAAAACACGGGCAGAGATATAGTGTAGTATAGCTGTACTCCCAGTCCTCAGCAAAACTGTCAGTTGTAAATAGCAGTGATTAGTCCATAAGGTGGCATGCACCTTGTTGGACTTATAACATAGTAAGCCAGCACATTTTACAAAGTGGCAGAATTCCTGGACTTTAATTATTCAATTATGGGCTTCTATAGACCACATGTGACAATCTTTAATTTCCACAGTTCAATGACTGACTCCCACTATTCCATGTATAGTAGTTTGGATGTAGTAATATTAAATTGAGTGTTTAGGAAGGAAATACTATCTTTTGGATTGTTGGGGTAAAGCACCAATGTTCAAAAGATGTCATAGCAGAAATGGTTTCTTGAATGCTATGCATAAACTTCTTAATTTGATTAAAACTAAATGTCTCACTTGAAGGAATCTTATATGTTTTATTCAAATAGTCCTTTGGGAGAATACCTTTATGATCAATAAAATGACCCATTCTGTACAAACTTTTATCTATCCACCATTTAAATGCAGTCATATCCATTCTAGGTGAGAATAACTGATTGATAAAGAGAGAGTAAAGTGCTATAGGAGAAGTAAGTTTAATACCAAAATATGGTAGGAATTCTTTTCTCTATAAGTAATGAACCACTTTCCGCCTGGACTGGACAATGTACATAAACAGCTGGGCAGATGCTTTATAGTTCCAGGACGACATACCCGTACATCCTACCAGAAGCGTGAGCCCCCCTGGGGTGTGCAGGGGTGTGATCTATGATTACTGTGTTTACTGGACACAGCAGATCACCAATCATGGTACCGTGTGAGCAGCCCTGGCACCATGTGATTGCAGTGACCAATCACAGTTACTGTAGTAAACAAGGCTGTAATTCATGATGCCTTTCCTACTACTGTATGATCTCTGTGATTGATCACAGAAGTAAACAAATGTTTTATGAATTAATGGTGTTACTGGATGCCTATACAGTGATCATCACTGTAATAAGCAATCAGAGTGTGAAAAAAAATCACTGATCACCCCTCCCTAGGGTACTACAGTGTCACGTTGGTGACACTGCACTGCTCTGGTGACAGTATGTTAAAAAAATGAAAAAAAAAAATTTTTGTGCATGCTGCCACCACAGCAAGTACAGTGTCATAATGGTGACATTGTACTGCTGTGGGTGTGATCATGTACAATGGCTGGCTGCTCTGATATCACTGTGTGTCAGCCATTATCTCATGTTAACTGCCACAGCAGTATAATGTCACAAGGCCAGTGTCCCTAATTACTGCAGTCCACTCAGTGTCCCTAATCACCTCAATCTACTCACCGCCGCGCCAACCATTGTCCCTTATCACTGCCACCCACTCACAGTGTCCCTAATCACAGTCACCCAGTGTCCCCCACTGTCACACCAATCATATTGTCCCTGATCACTGCCACACCAGTCATATTGTACCTAATTACTGCCACACCAGTTACAGTGTCCCTGATCACTGCCACACCAGTCAAATTGTCCCTGACAACCGTCAGATCGGTCATATAGGGCTCCATTCGCGAAAGCATATCATATGTGTTATTCATGTGCCCTACACATTTTCCTTAAATATTGCATGTGATCCTAGAACTTTAAATTCACTATGCCAGTTTGCAGTATTTACCGGACAACACTCTGTAAACATTGCATGAAAAGGGGTTAAGGCAAATTCATAGAAGGAAATTGTTGGAATACAGAATTGTATTTTGTGCAAGAACTACAGTACATCAGTATTTATAAGAGAAATATTCTTCAACCATAGGGTTGCAGTGTTTATAATTTTGTAGCTGCATCTATGGTATGCTCTATGCTTTTTTTTCCCTGAATAAAGTTTCCTGTTTCCTGTCTGCAGTTAAGCAGCAAAGCCCATGTGGACCGTGCACTGTCTGTTCTGTAGGGCTATATACAGAATTTCTAAGAGGTTATGGGCCCAAAGAAAAGCTGAGAACCCAGTCATAGCCCAGTAATAGCCAGTTACAGCAAATAAGTGCAAGATACAGCAACAGAAAGAAGACTGCAACCGAATAAAAGAAAATGGCCAGTAACAAAGCTTTCATTTGAAAATCTGACAAACCAGAACAACCATGTTGGAAAATCAAGATGAAAATACTGCTAATAAGAGAAGGTACATGGAAATGTATAAATTAACTCAGGCCGGAACACCCCTCAGATGAGTGAATAGAGAAAGACCAAAAATCTCAGAACACAATCTCTTTTAGCAAAGGGGATTATTAAATCATATATATATGTAAGTGTGAAACTGCTAAAGAAATGGCGGAAGGATTAAATAAGGTGCATGAAAGAGCTCATCATAGCCATAAACTGTATTTCAAGAAATAAAAATAAACGTTTGCGCTGAGCCAAAGAAAATAGTGTAGACTGCTGCAACGTAAGTATCCCGAACACTGGGCCCATAAACTAAACTAAAATTAAAACGGTGTGCTGTCCCTTTAAGTCTCAAAAACATAAATTAATCAATTCATGAATAAGTGCAAAAAAAAACAAGTTAAAAAAACAATAAATATATGCTGACACTTTAAATCACACATGAATAAGTGCAAATAAAAAAAAAAAAAACAATAAATATATCCTAGCAGTTTAAACACACATAAACACTATACATGTATATAATTGTGCAAATGAGAAAATGTGAAAAAGTCCAAATATAAAAAGTGTGCAGTAAATCTCAGTGAAATAATAAAATCCACCTAAAAAAAAACATCTAATGGGGGGCGCATGCGCGACTTGATGGGAAGAAGACGCTTGTAGCGAGAGCTCCGTAAGCGACGGAGACATCTATCACTCCCCTGGGGCTATAATGCTTGGATTTTTGCCTCAAATTACCCGCACCCCTAGGGGACCCAAAGGTGCATGCCAACACACAAAGCTCGTCGGGGTAAGCCAGCGCAGAAATCCCTAACAAACTACCTTCTTCGGGTCCGGGAGCAGAGCGGGATGTGGCAAAATGGCGCCCAATCACCACGTGCTCCGGCAACAACACACAGCCAGAATACCTCTCCGGCCAGCAACTCCACGGACAGTGAGTACTCAGTTAATCTAAAAAAGGCAGAGCTAGATGCTAGCCTCACTGCCATGTATGAGAAGCTTGCAAATAAGTTCCAAGTAGAACTTCACAAATCTACAAACACACTGTCACAGGAGCTAGCGGTGCTGGGGGGGAGGACAGACCTGCTCGAGACAGGGCATGATGAACTCCAGCTAGCATACTCTGACCTCCGCAGGGATCATGAATCCCTTACTGACACTGTTGTCCAGCTGCAATCTACCTTAGAAGATCTGGACAACCGAAATAGGCGTAATAATTTGAGGATCAGAGGTGTCCCAGAGCAGGTCACTGATCTACTCCCAGCTATTAAAAGACTGTTCATTTCCCTGCTACCAAATGCATCAGATGCCTCATTTGCCTGTGACAGGATTCACAGAGCACTGTGCCCCAAACCCCTGGATGATAAGCCACCAAGGGACATAGTGCTATGCCTCAAGGACTACCTTATCAAGGAGGAGATCCTGAGGGCTTCTCATAACACCCCAAGAATTCAACTGGATGGGACTAGGGTCCAGATTTACCCGGACCTTTCCCCTGCTACATTGGAGAAATGTAGGAACCTAAAAGAAGTCACCACAGTACTGCAGTCTGCAAGCATATGCTATCGCCGGGGCTTCCCCTTTAAACTCCAGGTTCCACACAATGGTACCACCTATTCGGTCACCACGCTACAAGGTGGAAAAGAGCTGCTTGTCAAACTGGGTCTGTTGGCGTCTGAACAACTGCCTCGACAGCCCTCCACACCCCGCACGTCACAAATATGGGCCACCCCATCTCCTCAACGGGACCGTAGACAACAACGCCAGTAACTTCGAGAGCTACAGATTTGAGGCACGTCAGGAGTACTATACAAGACCAACTACAGTAGCTTCTCACAGTAGCTGTTTCTTTTAAAGTATTGTGTCGCAAGAAGACCCTTTTTGTCCCATTGCGCCCGCATGTTTGACCCCCTGCTCTATATTTTCACAGGCTTGGCCAGAAAGTTTCAGATTACTTCTTAGTGACTGGTCATTTGGATCTTGGATCTGGTCAAGTCTGTATTTACAGAACCATTTTAGGTACTTTTGGTTTCTTTAGAGCATTGGACTACATAGTCCTCCATGAAGAAATTTTCCTCTCAGTCGGTGGGGAAGTACAGTTTTTCTTTTGGTTCTCATTTCCCCCTGATGCCATTCAAACATAATCTACATGTTTGCTCTTTTTTGTTTCACAAAGTTTCTTAACAGTTTTTTATTGCTTTTGTTACTTTTACTATTTTCTTGGGGTTGCTTTGTCCTAGATCTGACCTGTTATACTGCAGGTGCCTAGGTTTTTTAAGGTACTGCTGAGACCTTCAACTCGCCCCAAGCATGGTACACAGCGAAATACACAAGATTTAATACCAGATATCACACTAATCCTTAACCCCTTAGGTGGTTCTCATGGGGATTAAGCTAATTTTGCATAATGTTAAGGGATTTAACTCCCCACAAAAAAGGAGAAAGGCCTTTAGATCTTATAAACGTCTGGGGGCGGATATATTACTCCTCCAGGAGACACATTTTTCCGCCTCCAACCACCCTAGCTCTTTGATCGCCAGTATAGACAGCACTTTTTCACCACATTTGAATCTAGGACTAAGGAGGTAGCGATTTTTATAAATAATTCTGTGATATTGGAAGTGCAGCATGTTTACAGAGACCCTGCTAGCAGGTTCCTGATTCTTCAAGGTTCTATCAACGGTAAAGCAATTACTATAGCAAATGTTTATGCTCCAAATGTCTCACAAGCCTCTTTTTTTGCTTCCTTTTTTTCAAATTCTGGACAGGTATCTCTCCCCTCACATGGTGATTGGAGGGGATTTTAATATGGTGGCACATTCAACACTGGACAGAAGCTGAGTTGTGAGCAATGCTAATGCTTTCCCAAAAACTCTTACCCATTTGCTCAGTTCCCACCAATTTATCGACTCCTGGAGAGCCCATAATGTGGGTTCCCGCGACTACACTTTTTACTCTCACCCCCATGACAGCTATTCCAGGCTGGACTACATTTTTTGTACTCCAGTCATATTAGCCAACTCAGCAACTGCGCATATACATCCGTGCCCTTGGTCGGATCATCACATGGTACAATTAGATCTTACACATATTGGTATTTCACCTAGCAATGCCACCTGGCACCTGAATGACTCCCTTCTCACGGACCCAGATCTGGTCACTAAGATCACGGAACGTTTAGATGAATACTTTCATTTGAACAATGTTCCTGACACTCCCCCTACTATGCTGTGGGCTGCCCATAAGGCAGTCATCCGGGGACATCTTATATCACTAGCATCGGCTAGGAAGAAACGCAAATTAGCGGATATCACTAGGCTTACACAAGAATTGACTAAGTTGTATCATATACACAACCAGTCTCATTCCCATGAAACTCCTAAATTGATTAACAACAAGAGAATTTAGCTAGATACGATTCTTTCTGAGCAAACGGAGAAGATGTTGAGATGGTCAAAGGCCAAATTCCTACTGTACAGCAACTCAGCTTCGACTATGTTTGCTAGGAAATTGAACTCCACTATCCAACCTACGCATTCATATAAACTTAAGAATGTTAGAGGTGATATGGCCACACATCCCACAGAGGTAATTAAGATTTTCTCTAAATTTTACCAAGACCTTCTGTCCTCCCCATCCTCCCTGCCTGGTCCCGCGGTCAAATTGTGGTTAGATAGCCTGGTGCTCCCTACTCTAACAACTGAACAATGTACAGACTTAAATGCCCCCTGTGATACCGAAGAGATACTGAAAATTATTAAATCTCTAAAACCATCCAAAGCCCCCGGCCCAGATAGATTCTCAGCTTCTTATTATAAAAAATTTGCTGGTCATTTAGTGAAACTTTTCAATCACATCCTAAAAGGACATACCTTCCCAGAAGACATGTTTCAGGCCAACATGTCTCTGATACTCAAACCGAATAAAGATTACTCCCTCCCCCAAAATTATAGACCTATTTTGGTCATAAACAATGATCTGAATCTATTTGGCCGCCTTCTGGCAGACAGACGGTCGAACATAATTCCTGCATTGATCTCCCCAGATCAAACAGGTTTCATCCCTGATAGGCAAATTACAGATAATATACGATTAGCCTCTAACATAATCCAAGACGCAGATTTGTTCTCTAATCAAGTCCTTAAGTTGAGCCTTGATATACATAAGACTTTTGACAGTGTGACATGGCCTTACTTAGAATCGGCCTTGGCTAAATTTGGGTTTCAAGGGGAGTTTGTACACGGATTTCGGGCTCTATACCACCATCCTCACACACGCATTAAGATTCCGGGCAGTACATCAGAGTTCTTCATGCTGGGCCGGGGGACCAGGCAGGGATGTCCCCTTTCCCTTTTACTTTTCGCATTAGCGATTGAACCGCTGGCCAGGTCTGAATCCAAATATTAAAGGCTACGTGAGGGGTGATCGGGAATTCAAGTTAAGCATGTATGCAGGCGACGTACTCCTCTTCCTATCGGACCGCGTCGTTTCTTTACCAAACCTGATGCCTATTTTAAGCACCTTCCAAGAAATGTCGGGCTTGGGGGTGAACTTGTCTAAATGTGCTGCACTTCCAATTAATATCCCACGACCTACGTTACTGGGTATCCGGTCCAGTTTTGGGTTCACAATATGTAGAGATACTTTACCTTACCTGGGGATAAAACTAGCCACTTCTCTCCGAAATCTATACATTGCAAATTATCCTCAGGTATTTAATCACATCAAACAATTACTATGTATATGGTCGGTGTACCATATTTCGTTCTTGGGCAGAATCCAAGCTATCAAAATGTCAATACTTCCTAAACTTCTGTTCTACTTTAGATTTCTACCTCTATATGTCTCCTGGCAAACCATAGAGCAGATACAGAAAGAAGTAAATTCCTTTGTATGGCAATCTAAAAAACCCAGGCTGAATAAGAACTTACTTTACCGCCCGGCAAGCATGGGAGGTTTGGGGCTACCGCATCAATGGCTGTATTATGTTTCAGCTAGGCTGATACAGATGGCACAATGGCACTCTCCCACGGTGGAGGTCCCCTGGATCCTGTTTGAGAGATCCTCAAGGTGGGTAAGGTGGGTCCTTATTTCCTTCCAGGCCTCCTCTGGTTGGAAAAAGTCAGGCCTAAAGACCTTATGCCTTTTAATGGGGTAGTGGGTCAAGCAATACATTTGTGGTCACTGTATAAAACCAGGTATGCCTTAGCCCCACACTGTCCTAGCCTGGCCTCTTTCCTAGGTAACCCTGGATTCCCAGCAGCTTTCAAAACTCCTACTAATTATTCTCAATGGTTACTGAAAGGCTTGACCTCTCTAGAGGCTTTAACACAAGAACCCCCTTTAGCTCATTCTCCTTCCTGCAGGAGAGACATGAACTTCCAAGGACAGAATTTTACAAGTATCTGCAGATAAGGCATTTCTATGCCACATATCTCCGGAAAGAGGGGCCTCCTATTAGAAACACTTTTGAACAAATATGTAGGTTCTCTTCTAGAGATAAGGGCACTATATCAACTTTGTATTAATATTTAAATGAACGTGATCTTCTTTCTAAATCACAAGCAATGGTTAGTTGGGAGGCTGAAGCGGGACTGGAAATAGCCCCAGAGAGTTGGATAGATATGGTCACCAACATGAGAAAATGCACAAAATCTATGGCAGTTAGAGAAACGGTTTTGAAACTTCACACAAGATGGTATTATACTCCCTCCAAACTGAATAAATTTAGTCCTTTGGTCCCAGGGAACTGCTTTCGGGGTTGCCCAGATAGAGGCACACACCTCCACATTTTTTGGAGCTGCAATGTCATACAGCCATTATGGCAAAAAGTATCTGACAAGGTAGCCCAGATTACTGGAATACGTTATGATTTAACTTTTCAGATGGGCTTACTTTTTGCAGACCTCCCTGAGGCACCCCCCCAGCCCAAAAGTTAGCCCACACACACTTCAGTGCGGTACATTGGGCTATTGCCCTGCACTGGAGATGACCGACTGTTCCCTGGGACCAGGTACTAGGCCGCATGGCGGCGATCCATCTTATGGAGAGAATTCGCCACACCCTGATGGACACCATGCCAGTGTTTGACAAGAAATGGGCCCCATGGCTATCATATGATATCTGAGAGTTTTTTGAAGGCGAATTTACGTATGTTTGGTGCCTTATTGCCAATAAGTTCAGAGCTCCCCAACCCCCTTCCCCCCCCCCTCTTTTGTTTTATTTTTTTCTTTTTTTTATCTCTCCCCAGTTATACTTTGTTTTATTCATTTTCTCCTTTGTTACAATTTAAGCATATGATGCATAGGAGATTTTTGTGCTTTTATATATACAATATATGTGATTCCTGATATTGATTAGAGAGATGTAAGATTCGGTTTGCAAAATTCTCATACCGGTTGTAATCACTTACATTTTAGTTGAATTTTACACCAGTAGATCTTGTAACGGAATACAAATGCTATGTTCATGATAAGAAAATCTGTTCGCCAAATGTTTGTTTGTTTTCTTTTTTTTCTCTTTTTTTACAAAATAAAAATTGTTGGTAAACAAAAAAAAAATCTAATGAAGTAAAAAGTCCATATGCAGTCGATGGTAACAAAGGTGCTCAGTGCTTAAAGGAATTTCACGTTACAGTCCTCCTGTGCTCAAAGGTGCTCTTTAGTGAAAAAGAGGGGCCTCTCACCGGATGGAAATGATCTTGAATAACAGAGATCAAAAGTGCACAAACTCCATCTCTAAGATTAGCAGTCTCACCTGCAACAGACTTCCATTGGTACACCTTCAGCAATGGACTGCATAAACCAGCTGTTTGGGATCAGATATACATAGGGAGAAGCATTGTAGTGCAATACAGTCAAATCATCTTTATCAAAAAAGGAATTGCACTTGCATTAAGGCAATTTAAAATGGCAGCAATGGTAAAAGAAACCACCCGCAGTGTTACCTGACTCCCTGGCATGTGATGATGTCCAACGTATTTCCCCACAAATGGTGTACTCTGGGATTAGAGATCAGTGTGCAATGTCGGAGGTCATGTATTTGAAACAGAAGTGACACCAGAAATGAACGGCAAATACATACAACTTCTAGACACAGGGATCAATCGTGGCTATTTCTAAATTCCTAAATTCCGCCACCAGAAAGGCAAAATGTAGCAACAAGTATATACATGTATGTTGTAATAAAAAATATTTGTAAAAAAAAGGGAAAAAGTGGCATAAAAAAGCTAGTAAATTAATCCTGCATGAAAGAGCTCCATCTTGTGGTTGTATGTGAATGCAACATCACACAAAATCAAAAAATGGAATACATTGCTCAATCACGGTTCACCACATGAATTATAGATTAAGTAAAAATAAAAGTATTATGCAAAAGAGTAAAATATACATAATAGCATATTAAATAAGAAAATCACATGTTGTATCCAAAAAATATTTATATTGGACAGAGCTAAAAAAAAGGACTCATAAGAAAAAAAATGCCCATACAAGGAATATTTAAAACTCAATCCTAAAACATCTAAAACCCTCTTAATATATTACCCAAAGGGGGGAGTGGAAAAACATACAAAAAATATACAAATACTGCCCTGGTACTTCAAAAAACATATAAAAGCAGGAAGTCATTTAACTATTGTTTAAAAATGCATTGACATCCCACTCTAATATCCCAAGGTTGATAAGTTTTGAGGTCAAAAATCCACCGTGTTTCACGGCGGGAGATTTGCCTCTTCAAGTTACTACCCCTCCCATGTGGGGAGTATTTCTCTATGCCTACTGAGGGAGGCAGTGCAAATATTTTGCAAAGTTTTGCATACTTTACATCTCCTACATGGAAAAAAAAGTAAGATTTTCAAACATTTTTACTTGTAGGGGGTGGTGCTACTGGATTGAGTGTTATCAAATCCTTAAGAGAACATGCCCTCTTAAAAATTACATGTGGATGTCGCAGAAGCACTGGACCTAAAACACTATCTCCCTTTAGAATATTTCAATGTTTTCTCAGAACACCATTGATCCAACAATGGTGAGCCGAAAAAGTAATCAGAAAGGCCCATTCATGTTTGTTGGTAATCCGATTCTTCTCTTTAGGAGACAAGATAGAATCACGGTCTAGTGCTGAAACCATCTGGAACTCTAGTTCCAAGGTATCCAGAGAGTAGCCTTTTTCCAGGAACCATTGCCTCAGGACTCCCACCTGTAAAGAAAAATCTTCCTGTTTGGAGCAATTTATTTGAATTCATTGAAATTTCCTCTTAGGGATGGCATTTAACCATGCGGGGTGATGACAACTCCCCACAGGTATGAAGCCATTCCGATCTGTGGCCTTGAAGTAAGTTTTGGTCAACATTTGATTGTGTTCCAGATAAATAGTCAAAACGAGAGTTGACAGATGTATTACTCCAATCATACAAAAAACGAATGCCCCAGGTGTTAGAATGTAAATGGGACATAAACGTTTGTAATGAATATACATCCTACCACTACAGGAAGAAGGCATCGACTATGTACCAACGCCAAAATAATAAGTTGCTGACCCAGTTAGTATATATGACCTCATCCTCCCATAATGCCATAAACAGGTTGGCAAGGCTGGGAGCAAATAATGGTGTAAAGGGAAGAGACGTCCGCAGTCACCATAAGAACATCCAATTCAGTACTCATCTGGAATAATTCCTTACTAACCTGCACAGTATCCTTTCTTTTAAAACTTCTACGCAAATTTCATCAACATGCAACAATCGCCATTTTATTCCCTAGGGCCTCTGCTAAAAAATATATATATATAATGTTTGGGGGTTATAAGTAATTTTCGAGCAACCAATACTGATTTAAACTTTTAAACAAATAGTGCCAGAAAAGGCTTGGTCTTCAAGTGCATAGTACTAAAAAGAATTGAAAAAGACATTCACTGCCATGTGATGGCATATGTTTCATAAGTGTAATAACATTTTTATAACATAGGGGGAAATAGTCTTGCTAAGCAAACATGCTCTACTCCTGTATTAACCCTTTCGTTGCCACCAATGTATGCCATATGTTAGCAGCAGCAGGGGGGTTTACACACACTCCTGGCTGCTAGAGTAGTTGGGAAAGTGTGTAAATCTGGCAAGCTGAATGTCAGATGTCAGCTGGAAGTAATCTGTTGGCTATACAGCTGCCGGATTGCTTCCACACACCCCAGCAACAATGTTACCACAAGATTAATTGGCTCCTGTTTAAATTGGCCCTAGTATGTATGAGTGTGAGTTAGGGACCTTAGATTGTAAACTCCTTGAGGGCAGAGACTGATGTGAATGTACAATATATATATGTAAAGCACCGCGTAAATTGACAGCGCTATATAAGTACCAACAATAAATAAAATAAATATTTGTAACATATTCCATGATTCAACAACAAAATCTATTTTACAGGGGGTTATCTCATGCCCTTGGTTTGCTGATCCAGAATGGCACTACAAGGGACGTAGAGCTAAACCTGACCACCATCTAGCACCAGAGCCATAGCCATCACCAGTATCAAAGCCATCACCACAGCCACAGCCCTTATCAGACACCAAGTGCTACAATTGTTATTAAAATTCCCCAACTCCCCCAGTTTTCCTCATCCTCCTCCCAATCACAGCCACCCTCCTCCTCTTCCTTTCCTCCTTAATGTCTGCCCCCTCCCTCCATTGCCCGCTCTCCTCCTTGTCCTATCCCTGCAACCCTCCTCTGCCAGTTCCCACTATTGGTCACGCTGCTTCTTGTTCTATAACCCAACCCTCCACTGCCTTCTCCCACCATCAGCTATCTTTCTCCTTCTCATGTCCCGCCCAATCCTTTTCCCACTCCCACCTTGATGCACCCTGTACCTACTCTGTCCCACCCTCCTCAGCAGAACTCTCCTGTTCCCAATACCACCTGTAAATTATGTTTCTTAAGTTAGTTGAATTGAATGTATTTTCGTAACTTTTGACTAATTTATTTTTTATTGTAAATAAACCCCTTTTCTGATTTTTTAACATATGTGTCTGTTATCTATTTTTAACTAAATTAGGAAAAGCTCATTGTGGTTTCTGAATAAAGGTTTTTTTTTTCAAACTGATTTGTTAACTTGCCTAGTTATACATGCTTCAATCCACCCTGTTCTTTCCTGCAGCATGAACCAGATAAATAACTACATTGAGCATTTATTTCATGCCTACATATTCAGAAAGATGCAGCACCAGCAACTTCAGGAAGGCCCAAACACTGACAGCATTTCATTGGATGTAGCTATTATTCAGTACACATTTTGGCATGCAACTCCTAATATTAATCTATTGACTTTAGTCAAGCCATGCGTTGCCTACATGGCCACACATGAGTCATATTTCGCGTCGTTCAGTATGAGTCTCCATTAATTAGATTTGTGCATTTAATTATTTAATTATTTTGTGGACGAAAAAAAGCACTTTAAACATTAAACAAAATCGGGTTATGCCCTGTACACATGGTCGGACATTGATCGGACATTCCGACAACAAAATCCATGGATTTTTTCCACCCTTTGAGCTCCTTTTGCTAATCTCGTGTTAGTAAAAGTTTGGTAAGAGACGATTCGCGCTTTTTCAGACTCGTGGTTTTCAGATCGTATTTCTGCTGTTCAGTTTGTGCTTGTGGGTTTGTATCTGGTCTTCAGTGAGTGCAGTGAGTTCCCATTGACTTGTCATTGTGTTCTTGTCCGTTTGTTACTGATTTTCAGGTCGCTCTTCACAGGCCTTGTTGTTCTTCAGTGCATTCTGTTACTTCGTTCTGACCAGCCGACTGTTTTCTAGCCATGTTGCGTGTACGTACTCATCGTAGAGTTCGTGCTGTGTGGGGGCTTGGTGTTGGGGTCCTTAATTTGACACAAGCCCAGTCCATGAACAGGGTGAGGAGGAGTTTATGGATCAAGAATTGGTTGCTCCAGTGTGCCCAATTCTGTCACATGCCTTTGCTCCGTGAGATCCATGAAAATAATCCTGACGATTTCAGGAACTTTCTCAGGATGACGGACCCCGTATTTCACCGTTTGTTGGCTTTGCTGACCCCTTATATCAGCAGGCAGGATACCTGCATGAGGCAAGCCATCACTGCGGAGCAGAGGCTAGTCACCAGCCTGCCATACTTGGCGATGGGGAAAAGCCTGCAGGACCTCATGTTCTCGACAGGCATCTCCCCCCAGGCTCTGGGGATCATTATCACAGAGACCTGTTCTGCCATCATGTGCTCTCCCCAACTGAGCCAAACAAGAAGGGGCGGGGAATAGACTAGAAAGAACGTCGGGGGTGGGTGGAGTTCAACGTATGCGCAGTGTATATAAAGCGTAACACGCGTGCATCGTACGTACGATCTGTGAGCGGAGGAAGGAGTATAGGAAGCGCCGATCGTGATAATGAAGGTAACATTTAAACTTGGGCCTATACTGCTTAGAGATTGAGGCCTATATTGGGACAAGTTTAGGAGACTTTAGCCTAACATTAGGGTTTGTCTTGTGTATTGCAGATAAAATGGATGGCATCCTCCCCCTGTTCATAGACAAGTACAGGGAGCTGCCCTGTCTGTGGCAGCTCAAACACCCGCATTATAATCATAAACAAAAGAGGCAGGCAGCGCTGGAGAAACTGATGGAGTTGGTGAAGCCGGTGGTCCCCACGGCAACCATCCCCTATTTAAAAGCCAAAATTCGTGGCCTGAGGAGCACTTATCTTAGGGAGCGCAAGAAGGTCCAGGATTCCCAGAGATCCGGAGCTGCAGCAGATGACATTCATTTCCCCAGGCTGTGGTACTATGAGAGACTTTGTTTTCTGTCAGGCCAGACTGAAGTCAGGGAATCCCTCTCAACCCTTCCTTCCACTCTTCCTTCCACCCTATTTTCCACCCCAGCTGAGGCTTCCGATGTTCAACCTGGGACTTCCAGCCAGGAAGAAGTGGAGGAGCCCAGCTTGAGCCAGGTATAGCATTCTTCTAAAGATTTCTGGTCAATAAATAAATGATGTTTACTAGATGTTATTATTGACCACTAATTGCTGAGTTAATAAAGTGTTCTACATATCAATAGACAGTAGTGGGCAAAAATAATTGGGACAAGAATAAAAAATGCTGGGCTCAGAATGATAGTCTGTTATGTTTGTTAACATTCAATTTCCAACAGTCATGAGCTTAAAATGGTGTGTGATTGATGAAGAAAAAACTAAAACTATGTCCCTTTTTCATACACAGGAAGACCTCAGCCAGGAGGAGGCTGTAAAATGTGGCACACAGGAGGAGGCTGTGGAATGTGGCAGCCAGGAGGTGTCCGGGGTTAGTGGCAGCCAGGAGGAGGCGGGGGTAAGTGGCAGCCAGGAGGAGGTCGGGCCCAGTAGGAGCCTCACAGAATCGCAGGTCCCTCCCCTCTGCCTTCCAAACAAAGGACCCAGGAAGGGGAGTAACGTGGAGGATTCAGCACTCAGGCTGATTCAGGAGGCTTCTGCATCCCTCAGAGCCACTCCCACTCATGAAGAGGCCTTTGCCTGCATGGCTGCCACAAAACTGCAGGACATGCAGGAGGGCCAACGCTTTATGTGTGAGGACATCCTTTATAAAACATTAACTAAGGGGGTGAAGGGCAAAATCACATCCAATACCCACCTGTGTGAGTAGCATCATCCTCCTCCTCCTCCTGCCACACCTCCACCACCACAGACACAGCATGGAAGGAAGAGTGGAAGGAAGACAAGAAAGTGATGGCCTGGGTTCAGTCTGGTCTGACAAAAGATGCAGGCTCTTGTATGACCACAGCCTGGGGACATACATGTCATCTGCTGCTGTTCATGATCTCTTGGACTTCTGGACCAGATTGTACTCCCTTATATATGGACTCCTCAGGCCACAAATTTTGCATTAAAATAATTGATGTGTGCCCTGGGGGACAAAGGCTTTGCCAATTTCTGCTGTTTCTCCAGCGTTGCCGCCTTCTTTCTTTGGTTAGGACCCCTTAATAAATTTTTGGTTTGTTTTATTATACTTGCCTATGTGTGTTTTCCTTCAAAAAGGACAGTTTGTTTGTGAGGAGACAGGTACATTTCAAAAATACAATGTGAAATTAACAAGAGACACCAACACCAAACAACCACCTTAAGATTAAATAATACAATATAATAATCATGTTGTGGTAAGTTGACACACAAAACACACCCAAAACTATTCTGGAGTTAAAAAAAAGATACAAAAAAATAACACAAGATCAGGATTTAAAAAAAAAATAATAATCTAAAAACATTAAAAAAAAATATTTTTGGGAGATGTGACAAATAAAAATATTGTATTCATGAAATCATGATAAATTATAAAGAAAGAAGTTTGTGAGAAGTCTGTGTGAATATGAGCAGCAAAACAACTTCATTCTTCTAGCATTATAAAGAAGAAGAGAGTGCGCTGCATTAAACAATTTAAAACATTACAGCCTGACGAAAGTGCTATATCCATTACGAATGCTAATTTTACCACACCGAGCAGTTCCATCTCGGAACTTATTCTGAGCATGCGTGGCACTTTGTGCGTCGGAATTGTCCACACACGGTCGAAATTGACGCAAACGGATTTTGTTGTGGGAAAATTTTATAGCCTGCTCTCAAACTTTGTGTGTCAGAAATTCCGATGGAAAAAGTACGATGGAGCCCACACGCGGTCAGAATTTCCGACAACAAGCTCCGAGCGCACATTTTCCGGCGGAAAATCCAACCGTGTTTACAGGGCATTAGTGTACAAAATTCAAGATATTGGCTATTTAAGGTCAGACACCAATGACCTAATTCAATATCAATTTAATATAAGTTAAATTTGACTTAGGTTAGTAAATGAGTAGAATTAGTGCTAACTTTGTCTAGTTAATGTGGGCTTTTGTTGGCCACATTATTTGCCAATCCCAAAAAATGTATTCTAAATCAACAAAGAAAATCTATAGCAGAAGTTACGTAAATACAAATCATGTTGTCATTTCACATACATTTTGAGGTCAACACCAGTGACATCCCTCTGTGGCATCTGCTAACATTCATTTGACTCACAGTGTTGTTGATCTTTCAGTGTCTCCCTACCCAATTTGATGGAATTTCTTTTTGGCTTAAATGTCCAAAAAATGTAAACTATCTCTATTTTACAGTGGTTCATGAGGCTCAAATACAACAATGTCACCTCAATTTCTGTACTGGGTCAGTTGAGTTGGGTTGAGACCTAAAACAACAAACACTGGGTGTGTGCTCCTTGGGCTAAAGTTCAAATATTGATTGTTCTAACATTGGGGGAACATCTTAATAACAGAGTCCCAGAAAGCAGTGCAAATCAGAGGTTTGAATGCATTTTCACTCTATCCCAAACTGGAAAAAGTTAATATTGGTTTGATGTTGTACGTGTTAAATCAAATTAATTTTAAATCAAGTATATGTTGGAGAGATGTCAGATAAATCTGAACACTAGTGATTCTTGCCGAGAACTGAAAATACTAGAGAGGAACAGTAGTTCAGGGAATACCTTTTCTGTATGAACTACATGAAAAGCAAATAATCTATACATAGAAGAGCTGTGCTGTCTGCTTTGGCTGTAGTTATGCAACTTGGGTGAACAGGAACAAAAAAACATATAGGCTTTGTCGGGGCAAATACTTTTTTAGTAGCACATGGTTAATGGTCAAAAGGTTTTTCTTTTTTACATAGCTTTTTAACTGCAGTGAAACTGGAAGCCTCAAGCATGTGCATTACCATTTTTTAGAAAATACTTTCACTGTTCAAAACCATACATCTGTTTCCAACATCCCAAAATTGAAGTAGAGCAAAAAAATACCCCCATATATAGGTGGGACTTTAAAGGCAACTTGACCACAAATTAAATTTGTTATAAAAACACATTTATTTGTACATTTTAAAATTCAATTCTGTGCATTTATATGCATATTCTAAAAAAACTTGCACGACTCAGATTACATGCATCTTATAGAGCTATACATATGAAATCATATTGTCTCCAATGACCAATTTTTACAACATTAGTTTGACTTCAACATTATTATATGATCTGAGTCTGCACAGCTTTACCCAGTTCACAAAGCTAAGTCACTTTGCACAATGAACAATCTCTATTCATTTAGTTGTCTAAATATAAATGTCATCTGATTTTATTTAAACTTAAGTTGGAGTGAAGTCTTTGACACCTGAATGGTCCTTACCCACATTTTGATGGGTTCTGTTTCTGTTACTTTTTTTGTAATTAAGCACATTTTCTTTTTCAATGACAGGCACTGATATGGCTGCACTGATGGGCACTGATAAGGTAGCGCTGATGGGCACCGCTGAGGTGACACCAATGAGGTGGCACTGATGGGCACTGATGATGGGCACTGATAGGCGTCACTGATGGGCACTGATAGGTGGCACTGATGTGCACTGATAGGTGGTACAGGTATGCAGCACTGATGGGCACTCGTAGACAGCACTGATGGGCACTCATAGGTGGCACTGATGGGCACTCATAGACGGCACTGATTGGTACTTATGGGTGGCACTGATAGGTGGCACAGATGGGCACTGATATTTGGGCACTGATGGGCATGGATGGGCACTAATAGGTGGCACTTATGGACACTGATGGGTGGCACTGATGACACTGACGGGTGGCATTGCTGGGCATCTCTGTTTTGTAATGTGCCAAAGAAGGTGCTAATCAGTGCCCATTTGTGGGCACTGATTGGCATATTTTGGGCATATTTTTTCACATGTGGATGGCCATAGGGGATCTACCTGGCCATCCACATGCTGGGGCTTCCCGGGTGGTCCTGGGGGCTTCCCTGGTGGTCTAGTGTGGGCATCTGAGGGGGGCTGCGCTGATAAATAATCAGCGCAGACCCCCCCTGTCAGGAGAGCCGCCAATCGGCTCTCCTCTACTCTTGTCTGTCAGACGCGAGGGAGGGAAAGCCAATCAATGGCTCTTCCTGTTTACATCATGATCAGCCGTGATTGGACAAGGCTGATCACGTGGTAAAGAGCCTCCACCGGAGGCCCAATAGTGTACATCAGACTGACACACCGCACCACCGATCACCGCAATGCTCACCCCCGCGGGCGCGCGGCAGCTGTTATCCTGCAGGGCGTCATATGACAGGCCATAGCTGAATGATGGCTACAGTGCGATCGGATAACTCTGGGAGGGCGTACAATGACGTCCTTCCAGAATCACACTCCCGAGCGCCCCCTGGGGTGCTTCACGGGACTCTCCATGCTACCTGGGTTCACGGGACCCGGCGCTTCAAGGATCGCAGTAAAGGGCCAATGACAGCGGGCCTTTACCACGTGATCGCTCTGTCCAATGACAGAGCGATCAGAATGTAAACAATGCGGGGTCATCCAGGGGTTCAACTCTCTCCTCACACTGATGCAGCGTATGTGGAGAGGAGAGATATCATGTGCCCAATCTCGTGAGTTTTGACCTTTTTTATTGTGCCCAGCAGTGCCCTACAGTGCTGCATCAGTGCTCTTCTGTGCCCTACTGTGCCACCAGTGCCGCATCTGTGCCACCTGTTCCACTACAGTGCCACATCAGTGCCATTACAGTGCCACATCAGTGCCCTACAGTGCCACTACAGTGCTCATCTGTGCCACTGCAGTGCCCATCACTGCCACACCTGTGCCACTACAGTGCCACATCTGTGCCACTACAGTGCCACATCAGTGCCACATCAGTGCCACTACAGAGCTCATCTGTGCCACTGCAGTGCCCATCAGTGCTACATTAGTGCAACTACAGTGCTCATCTGTGCCACCTGTGCCACTACAGTGCACATCAGTGCTACATTAGTGTGACTACAGTGCCACTACAGTGCCCATCAGTGTTCATTGGTGCCACTACAGTGCCATCAGTGCTCATCTGCATCATTACAGTGTTCTACAGTGCCACTACAGTGCTCATCAATGCCATCAGTGGTCATCTGCACCACTACAGTGCTCTACAGTGCCACTACAGTGCTCATCAGTGCCACTACAGTGCTCATCAGTGCCACTACAGTGCCACTACAGTGCCCATCAGTGCCACTACAGTGCCATGAGTGCTCATCTTCACCACTACAGTGCTCTACAGTGCTACTACAGTGCTCATCAGTGCCACTACAGTGCCATCAGTGTTCATCTGCGCCACTACAGTTCTCTACAGAGGCCATCAGTGCCACTACAGTGCACATTAGTGCCACTACAGTGCCCAATAGTGTACATCAGTGCCCAAAAGTGAGTGCTCATCAGTTTTACCCTATCAGTGGATCTTCATCAGCGCCCGTCAGTGCCACCTCATCAGTACACATCAGTGCCAGCTAATCAGTGCAGCCGCAGCGCATTAGTGCACATCAGTGCAACCTCATCAGCACCCATCAGTGCAGCCTCTTCAGCACATAACAGTGAAGCCTCATTAGACCAGCCTCATCAGCACCCATCAGTGCAGCCACATATGTCCTAGTGTCCCTATCGCACCACAACCCACAGTCACCAGTATGATGAAAACATATTTTTTCCACTGGGAGAGGCATACTAGCTTCTTAGCCTGAGCGACAAGAGCAGCGGGGAGCTCTCTGAGTCTGCGTTCGATTATTAACCTGTTTTAAGCAGTGGGTCTGCTACAGAATCGGAGGAAGAGGAAAGTGTGCCAAAGGCATTCTGGTGAGGCTACTACAAGTAGAGTAGTGGCATCAACCAGCAGCTCAGTGCCATCCACCACTAGCGCAGTGCCATCCACCTCTAGCACAGTGCCATCCACAAGAAATGAAGTACCACTGCAACAAAGGCCAAGCACTAGTGGGGTGTCATCTCAGCCCCAAAGTGTTAGGACACATGCCAGCCTTCCCTATACCCTTCAAAACCCTCTGTGGCTTCCCACTAATTCAGAAGCCGCAAACGTCCCGCCTTTTACTGCCCAGCCAGGTGTCCAGGTGAACCCATGCTTATGACAAATTATTTAAAATTCGGACACTTCTAAATTTTTTCTCCCCAGTTAAATACCCCTGACCAAAATATCTCAGTCGGTGAGTCACTTGTCAAAATCACATACAGGCTGAGCTTCAAGCAGTTTATCCCCCTTGTCTATCCTTGAAAAGGGGTACCATTTATATGTGGATCATTTCTACACAAGCTTGCCCCTCTTCGGCAATCTTCTCTGGAGGAAAACTCCAGCATGCGATACAGTGAGAGCCAATGCGAGGGGCTTCCCGCAAAGGCTCGTTAAAGAAAGGCTACGATGAGGGCAGAATGATGATATGTTGGCTATCAAGTGGAGGGACAGATGAAACGTCTACATGCTCTCATCGATTCATGATGACACCTATGTGGAAATCCCCAGAAAAAATGGCCTAATCCAGAAGTAAGCTTGTGTCCACGACTATAATTTGTTCATGGGGGGGAATCGACTTCAATAATCAGATGATCAAACCCTACCTTCCCACAAGAAAACCCTGCCATTGGTACAAAAAAAGTCTCTATTTATTTTTTCAGTTTGGCCATGTGACAACACTGAAGAAATGACACTTTTCTACAATGTAAAGTAGTGAATGTACAGCTTGTATAACAGTGTGAATTTGCTGTCCCCTCAAAATAACACAACACAAAGCCATTAATGTCTAAATCGCTGGCAACAAAAGTGAGTGGGTGTACTCATATATATTATTTACTAAAAATCTACTGTATCCTATCCTCATTACCAAGAAGAAATTATCATCGCCCTATTGTACCCTGAATGCCTACCAGAAAATATTCGCTCTGATTCAGTGAGCAGACTCCAAGAACGCCACTTTCCTGGGAAATCATCACCCCGTGAAACAGGCCAAAGACGTTAAAAGAAATGCAGGGTGTGCTCCAGAGGAGGAGTTAGAAAAGAAACCGTGTATTATTGTCCCCAATGTCCTTCCCAACCAGGCCTCTGTATAGCTGACTGTTTCCACCATTACCATACTTCTCTACATTATTAGTGAAGTATGGTACACGTGATTGTCATTTACCTCCACATCCCTTATGCCACTGCACTAAGCTGTACATACCGCTGCCATCTCCGGAACTGCCTAATTCTAAACATACCTCTGCCTGCTCCGAAACTGACCCTGGCCTGTTTTACGACCACGCTTCTGCCTAACTCTAACCTGTACCCACCTCTGCCTGCTCTGGAACTGACCCTGGACTGTTTGACCCCTTTTTTTTCTGCCTGCCTCTTGGACTGATCTTTTACCCTGCTACTGGAGTAGTGAGATTCATAACACAGGGGTCTCACATATGTGAGGGGCTTCAGAATTGTTTTTCTGGATGAAGAAAACTAATGTTTTAGTTTACTCATTCCCGGATTAGGCTCTGGAGACTGGAGGCTTCAAAGAGATTTGGGTGGGAGAAGCCTCTACCCCTGTCCGCACTCCCCATTATTTTCTAGCCTGCTGCCTGTGTAATGGAATGTGATTATGAGTGTTATGGTGAAATGCCTATTTCTGATATAACCATATAGATGTAAGTGCTTATTTCTTATAACCAGCTATTAGCCTTAACCATGCTCAAATTAGATGTCTGCCAGCTTCTCCCTTCATGTGGAACAGAACTGCAAGAGTTAAAGAACAAAGTTAAGAAGAAGAAGATTGCGCCTGTTTTCAAGAACTGGAAGCAAGACACCCTATTTAGCTATGATAGTCTGCTATTCCCTTATATAGATATAACCCAGCTAAAAGCTTATACTTTGTCACAATAATGAATATGTATATCTTGTGGTCTGCATACGCTTGTCTTATTTGATATTTGATTTGATAACAAAATATCCGGCTCACGGTATATTAGCCAGGGTCCAGGAAGTAATAAAAGCAGAAGTATCAATCTACTGAACTCGTGTATGTGTCAGTAATTTGCTTCAAGTGTGCACACTTTTACATTGAAGGTTAATTTGGCCAGGGGGACAGAAACAAAAGTACCGAACGGTTCTGGTTCGGTCCAAAACACCTGTACTATGGACCATGCTCCTGCCTACTACAGGACCAATATTTTGGCACTGCTGGAAATATCTCTAACTGCACTGACCCTGGACTGTTTATGGACAGTATCCCTGCCTGTACTGACTATGGACAATATTCCTGCCTACTGCCTGGACAATTTCATTCACAGCCGCTGACAACGTCCCTGCCTGCTGCCTGGATCAGTGCTCTCCTTCTGTGGATAACTGCACTACTAAAACCACGGGTAATCTTTTGTTTACCCTTTGCTCAGCAGAATGTATTTTGGGGTGTAATTCTTAGTATGTACATGCTATGTGTTAGAAATATGAAGGGCCTTCAAAAACGTGATAGGTTTCAGGAAATTAGATGCGTAATTTATGTTCCTAGAACACCTGATGGTGTAAAATAAAAGCGGGATAACTGGACTATAGGAGAAAACAACTCAAGTAATTTTCCATCCCTGATTACAGTAGTATAAGGAAAGAGGAGGGGTGGGAAGGGAAAGCAAGCTGGTGGGGAAGGGGGAGGCTGGACAAAAACCCTCCTCAAGGGGTGGGATTTTAGGGAAAAATTGGCTGAGTTGTGTAGGTAAGCATTTGGATAAACAATTAAAATAATAATATTTATTGAACAACAATATAAGAAAATGTACACAATACATAAATGGACATATACTATAACAGTAGTGACATCAACGATTCGTGCGTGACTAAAGCCAACATGTTTCGCTAGTGGAAATTCGCTTCATCAGGGCTAGACACGATGCAGTTAATGCATTTACACTACTATAGTTTCAGGACTAAGTTAAAATCACCATTCAAAAGACAGCAACCGCAAAGCCGGCCGGTATGAAATGTCGCTGGGTGCCAGATCCCAGAATGACAGTGCCAGTAGGAGAACTGAGCCATACACTCAGGATGTTATACGTGGGAACCACTGCCTTCTAAGCAGGAGAGGGAGGGAGGGGGGGAGCGAGGGCAGCGCCAAAAAGAAGTGTTTGCTCATAGAGGATACGGGCGTCCGCCCGTTCACGATGGATGGCCGCAGGATGTGTCACCTGACACATCCTGCGGCCATCCATCGTGAACGGGCGGACGCCCGTATCCTCTATGAGCAAACACTTCTTTTTGGCGCTGCCCTCGCTCCCCCCCTCCCTCCCTCTCCTGCTTAGAAGGCAGTGGTTCCCACGTATAACATCCTGAGTGTATGGCTCAGTTCTCCTACTGGCACTGTCATTCTGGGATCTGGCACCCAGCGACATTTCATACCGGCCGGCTTTGCGGTTGCTGTCTTTTGAATGGTGATTTTAACTTAGTCCTGAAACTATAGTAGTGTAAATGCATTAACTGCATCGTGTCTAGCCCTGATGAAGCGAATTTCCACTAGCGAAACATGTTGGCTTTAGTCACGCACGAATCGTTGATGTCACTACTGTTATAGTATATGTCCATTTATGTATTGTGTACATTTTCTTATATTGTTGTTCAATAAATATTATTATTTTAATTGTTTATCCAAATGCTTACCTACACAACTCAGCCAATTTTTCCCTAAAATCCCACCCCTTGAGGAGGGTTTTTGTCCAGCCTCCCCCTTCCCCACCAGCTTGCTTTCCCTTCCCACCCCTCCTCTTTCCTTAAACACCTGATGGTGCTCCTTGGATGTTGGGCCTCTGTATGTAGCCAGGCTGTGTAAAAGTCTCACACATGTGGTATCACCATACTCGGGAGCAGCAGAAGAATGTATTTTGGGGTGTCATTTTTGGTATGTATTAATATTTAAATAGATTTCGCGCAATATTAAACCTAAATAAAATGTGTATGAGAATGTGCAAAGTGTGTATTAAAATGCAGATGTGGGACACTGGTGGCTGTTGCTATTATTGCTAGGATCAATGATCTCTGTTAGCAATATAATAATCGCTGCTATTTGCCAATATAGTGATGGTATTCAAATAGTTGCAGTAAAATAATATAAATGCCACCCTGTAATCAGCATGAAAGAATGAACAATGGCAATTCCTGGTGAATAAAAAACCAATGAAATCTTCTAAAATCAATAATCAAATACTAGAATAATATAAATGCCACCCTGTAATCAGCATGAAAGAATACGTGCATAAAAAATGGTAATTCCTGGTGGATAAAAAACAAATGAAATCTTCTAAAATCAATAATCAAAATGTGCAATCAAACATAAGTATAGTCCTTAAAAAATACACATATAAATAGTGGTCATTAAAATAAGTGAAAAAAGGTCCGTTTTGGTGCTACAGTAAAGTGCAGGTGTTCAGATAAAGAAGTGCTTTAAAAGGAGGTAGGTGAGTGCTAAATATGTGAAAAGTCTGTGAGTAATTCTTCTATTTTATCTTGAAAATTAAGATGTGACAAATGTGTATCCTTCTGCTGTTGGTGTCTCCTTGTGTGGTCTCACAGAACCCTCACCTTCAATTGGTAGTAATCAGGCATTCAGTAGTATGTCTTTAAGGGGTGGGAGTGGTCTCTGGCAGCCTTTTCTTTCTTTGTTATTTTTTCTCCAACATTCCCTCTATGTAGCTCCGCTCTGGTAAACTCAGTTTGGGGGGATAAATAAAGAGGGAGGGGGGAGAAAAGAGGCTCCACTAGTGCATTAAACTTTTAAAATCAAAGGGGGAATATTTATTTAGGTAATGCTCTTACATTTCTTATAATTAAAACAGGCAGGGTAAATGTAAAAAACGGTCTGGCGTTCTCAGCGCCCTCTCACTTATGCTTCAGATAGTGTGTTTCGCTCCAGCCAATCCCTACGCGTTACGACACCGTCACATGTCTTCATCTGGGGACTCCCCCCTCCCTCTTTATTTATCCCCCCCAAACTGAGTTTACCAGAGCGGAGCTACATAGAGATTAAATAGAAGAATTACTCACAGACTTTTCACATATTTAGCACTCACCTACCTCCTTTTAAAGCACTTCTTTATCTGAACACCTGCACTTTACTGTAGCACCAAAACGGACCTTTTTTCACTTATTTTAATGACCACTATTTATATGTGTATTTTTTAAGGACTTATGTTTGATTGCACATTTTGATTATTGATTTTAGAAGATTTCATTTGTTTTTTTTATCCACCAGGAATTACCATTTTTTATGCACTTATTCTTTCATGCTGATTACAGGGTGGCATTTATATTATTCTAGTATTTGATTATTGATTTTAGAAGATTTCATTGGTTTTTTATTCGCCAGGAATTGCCATTGTTCATTCTTTCATGCTGATTACAGGGTGGCATTTATATTATTTTACTGCAACTATTTGAATACCATCACTATATTGGCAAATAGCAGCGATTATTATATTGCTAACAGAGATCATTGATCCTAGCAATAATAGCAACAGCCACCAGTGTCCCACATCTGCATTTTAATACACACTTTGCACATTCTCCTACACATTTTATTTAGGTTTAATATTGCGCGAAATTTATTTAAATATTAATGTTTTTCCTTGTCAAAAGAAGTTTATTGAGTATACAATGTTATAAAGATACATAAAGTAAGTTTACAAGGATCTATAAAGTAAGCTCGTTGTTTTACAGTAGGGTTTATATAGGTAAATATCATGAAATTTCAAATATTAAACATTGGGTTCACGTAAACCTAAATTAAAGATATATATCATTTCCTTAGTTACTTTTGTAGGTATTTAAATGATTTATACCTACTATACATATTGTTTACAAGTAGAGTGTATATAGGTCAAATAAATTCTGATAATGAGCTTTAATCGTAAGGTGGAGAAAAGGAAAGAGAAAGAAGAAAAAGGGTTGAAAGGTAGAGGTATGGTCCACAAGGTTGTCCCGCTCGTCAGTTTATTATTCTTTTTAGTTCTCTTTGAAGCCTTAGAATGGGTGTTTCTGTAAGTCATTTAATCTGTTACCATGGCAACAGGACAGAGTCATTGAAGTTTGACAGGAACTGTTGTTTTATCCAAGGATGCCAAAGTTTTTCAAATTTTGGAATTTGATTTTGATCGATGGCTACCATCTTAGCATGGGACATTGTATTATTCATTCTGTGAATTGTTTCTGCTAGTACCAATGTAGGAGATTTCCATGCCTTGGCCACTGTTTGTTTTGCAGCCGTTATTAGTTGGATCATAAGTTTGAATTGAGATTGTTAACCATTCCGGTTTTAGATTAACTAAAGTTAAATATGGATCTGGTTGTATTATTTTTTTAAATATTTTAGATGCAATCACGAAGACTTCCTTCCAGAAGGTTTGGATTACTGGGCACCATATGTGTAAATATGTGCCTATTTCTGGGCATCCTCGAAAACAAAGAGTTGAGGTATTAGGTGAATATTTTGCCACTCTAGCGGGTACAAGGTACCAGCGAGTTAGGACTTTATAATTTGTCTCCAGTGCTAAGATGTTGGGTGAAGATGACTTAGATGTGAGCCATATGTTAGACCAGTCCGTGTCTTCTAACGTTCGTCCCAGGTCCTCCTCCCACCTCTGAACGTAAGAGGGTCTATTAAGATTTGCTACTCCATATAATTGATTATAAAGTGATGAAATTGTACCTTTAGCAAATGGATCTTTTGTACAGATTGATTCAAAAATGGATAATTGGGATAATGTATCCCCCTTTAGGAATGGTGTATAGAAATTTTTGATTTGGAGATATCTAAATATCTCAGAGTTTGGTAGATCATATTTTTTTCTAAGCGATGGGAATGAAAGGAATGATTTAGATGCTATGAAGTCATTTAGTGTCTGAATGCCTGATGTTGTCCAAGCTTTAAAAGAATTTGGGTAGATCCATGACGGATAAAAGGCCGGATTTCTGATAAAAGAAAGGAGAGAATTGTGTGGAGATTGTAACTGATATTTGGTTTTTAGTTTATTCCAGAGAGATAAGAAGTGTTTAGTTATGGGATTATGAATTTTAAAGCGGTCTTTAGGATCAAGCCATAATAAATTTGATATTAATAGAGGGTCATTTTCTGAAGCCTCTATAAATACCCATAATGGGATTTCCTGTTTTGCATGGTATTTGGACAGACTGGCCAAATGTGCTGCTCTGTAGTAGTTAGTAAAATTAGGGTATCCCAGGCCTCCTTTATTTTTGGGAAGATGTAGTGTGTGTATAGGTATACGTGGTTTAGAAGAGCCCCATATAAACGAAGTTGCTCTTTTTTGTACTATTCTTAAAAAATAGGAAGGAATTGGAATAGGGAGGACTCTGAATAGATAAAGCAATTTGGGTAGAATAGTCATTTTGATTGCATTAATCTTCCCTATCCAGGATAAAGGAAGTTGCGACCATTGTTTTATTAGATTTGTGATCTGTCTTAATACAGGAGGATAATTGGTTGAGAATAAGTCAGAATGAGATGCTGTTAAATGAATTCCAAGATATGGGATTGATTTTTCTGCCCATGTGAATGGGAGTGCAGCCCTAGCCGGGATCAATTCCATGTTTGTGAGCGAAATATTAAGCTCTAGGCATTTCTTAGGATTAATCATAAGGCCGGATAGGGCTGCAAATCCATCAAGAGCTGGTATTAAGTTAGGACCAGAGAACTGTGGTGATGATAGAAAAAGTAATATATCGTCTGCAAATATACATAATTTGTGTGTAATACCTCCTACTTCAATGCCAGTTATAGTTTGGTTTGTTCTGATGTATTGGGCCATGGGTTCGAGTATAAGGGCAAATAATAAGGGAGATAATGGGCAACCCTGTCAGGTACCTCTTTCGATATTAAAGGCTTCAGATTTGTATCCAGCATATTTTATATAGGCTTTGGGTTTATTATATAATGCTTTGATCCATGTTAAAAAGTGGGGTCCAAAACCCCATTTTTGTAATGAATATTGCATATATTGCCAGGATACTGTGTCAAATGCCCTCTTAATATCGAGAGATAGAAAACATAAAGGGATTTTCCGTTTTTTAGCAATATGTGCCAATAACACTGCCCTGCGTATATTATCGCCTGCCTGTCTATTTGGCATGAAGCCTACTTGATCTCTATGTATTAATTTTCCTATAATGCTATTGAGGCGTTTTGCTATTATTTTTGCTAATAATTTAATATCGAGGTTTAACAGAGAGATAGGCCGATAATTCACACAGGAAGTATCATCAGAAAGGGGTTTTGGGATCATACAAACAATTGCCATTAGTGTTTCTTGCCGAAAAGAATGTCCATCTAGAAGTTTGTTAAAAGTTTCAGTGAGAATGGGAGAGAGTATTTCTGAGAATGTTTTATAGTATAAAGCCGAGTAGCCGTCTGGGCCTGGTCTTTTGTTAAGTTTTAGGTCTTTTATGGCGTTAGCAACTTCATCTATAGTTATAGGCTCATCCAAACTGCTTTTTTGATTCTGAGATAACTCAGGTAAGGTTATTTTTGAGAAGAAGGATTCAGCTTCTGTAGGATTAAATTCATTGTTTGTCTTGTATAAAGTTGCGAGATGTGAGTGAAATTTATGGACTATTTTAACTGGATTACAAGTGTAAACATTTTTTGATAATTTCAAACGTATTGGTTTGAAAGATTTGTTAGTTGAATTTAATGCCCGAGCCAAATATGTACCTGGTTTGTTTGTATTCATGTAGAAATTGTGTTTGGAACGTTTGAGGGATTTATCAACTGACTCAGTGAGAAATAGATCGTATTCCAATCTAGATTTTTCCAGATGAGATTTTGTACTCTGAGATGGATTATCTTGAAATGATATGTAGGCTGCATTAAAATTGAGTTCTAGTTTTTTTGCTAGATTTTTGCGTTCCCGTTTAAATAGTGCCATTTGTCTTTGTATTGTACCACGCAAGACAGGCTTATGAGCTTCCCACAGTGTTATTGGGGAGATGTCTGTTGTATTATTAATTGATATGTATTCCTTTAAAGCTTGTTCAATGGCCATCTAATGTAGTGGGTGTTTGAGCATTATTTCCGGTAAGTACCACGTTGGGTCATGCGCTTTTGGTATGGCTGAGGCTATAGTAGTGTATACTGCATTATGGTCAGACCACGGATTCGGAATTATATCTGATGCAATAATTTCTGGTATCATTCCTATTGTTAGAAAAATATGATCTATTCTGGTGAAGGTTTGATGAGGGTGCGAGAAATAAGTGAATTTCTTTTTCATTGGGTTACTTTCTCTCCATGAATCTACCAGATTGTATTTGGAAAGAAGTTGAGAAAAAGGTAATCTAGAGGTTATTTTGGATGGTGTAAAAGGTGATTTATCTAGAAATGGGAGGAGGACCTGGTTCGAATCCCCACACATTATCACTGTTCCTATTTTGTGTGTATTAATCACTTGTAATATATGTGAGAGGAATGGTGTAGGTTGTTTGTTAGGAGCGTAGTAGGAAATCACCGTGATTGCTGTATCCATTATATAACCCATGAGTATCAGGTATCTACCTTCTGGGTCTTTAATTTCTGATGATAAGGTGAATGGTGTGGATCGGTGAAATGCAATTAGAGTTCCCCTTTGCTTGGTACAGGCAGAAGCCGTGTAAATTTGTTGATAAAAAGGAGAAATATATTTTGGAGTAGAATCTTTGGTGAAGTGTGTTTCTTGGAGGCATACTATGTGAGCCTTCTTGTTATGGAAAGTACGGAAGGCTTTGGTCCTTTTTTGAGGGACATTTATTCCCTGAACATTCAGGGAAAGTATATTCAGTGGTGCCATGGCAATAGATCAAATAGTTTTGACTTACTTTTTGTTATGCAGAGCTGACTGCGCAGATCAACCTGTGTGGACTGAAGAGATGAATAGATAGAAAAGAAACCAGTGAATTCTGGAGTAAAGAGTAAACAAAAAACATATGAGATTAGATGATACATTGTATAAATTATTTTTTGCAAGTAATCACAATTTACCCGTGAAAGAGAATAAATATCTCTCTCAGGGGAATAAGTGCCTTCGTCACACTCCCACATAATATGGTTGGGAGAATGAGGAGGGCTAATGGGGGTACACGGATCTTCCGCTTACAGGAGAGAAGTGCTATGTCAAAAGACATCAAAATGATGTTTCATTAATTGGAGTGCAGAATATGGTTTTTGTTGAAATTATTTATTCCAGGGTGGTTGTATATGGTTAGTCTTGCCCTAGGCTAAATAATTCAGTTAGAAAGGTACTGTTAATAACTTTGGTATTGATGAAGATAGTTTGAATTATTTTGGGATTTTAACCCTTTTAGAGTAAACAATTACATATTTTATTCATATGTAACTGCTTAGATATGTTAACTCATAAAATTGAGGTTGTATTGCTTCAGATTAGAATAAACAAAAACATAATTCTAGGAACTAGTTAGGTAATAATATATTTGTTTTAAGAAAAGAAAGAAAAAGCTTCCATTACTTCTGGATTATTGAACATATTTGTCCTAAAAAGCAATAAATCTATTGTTATTACCTGATAATATATAACTGAACAAGAATTTCCTTATTTCACTTATATATTCTAAGGCTATATGAATCAGAAGTAATAAGAAATATAACTGGAATGTAACATGATCCCACACAGTGTGTGACTATCAGAATGCAGTTACATTCAGTTATAAATATAGTTTTTTTTATAGAGAACCATCTCTTAGTATAATAAATGAAGAGATATCAGGAATTAGGATGTCAGTCCATTGAATCTTCTTGGTCCATGGATGATGTGGCATAACGGCCTCTTTTGTGAGAATGATGATTCCCATTTTGTTCTAAAATTTTCTGGGTGCTGCCTGAAGGTGAAGATGATGCCATTCTTCTGCGTGTGGGAGAGTTGCTGCTTGTGGGTTCTGTCAGATTTAATTTTAAAAGGGTTTGTTGTAGTTCATCTGCTGATCTGCTTCTGTAAATTGTACCTTGGTAGTTAAATCTGACTGAAAAGGGGAAGCCCCATTGATACATAATGTTGTGGCATTGCAGTTCCATTAGTTGGGGTTTCATGGATCGTCTTTTAGTAATAGTAAGTTGGGATAGGTCAGCAAAAATTTGATAATTGTGTCCTTGAAAATTAAGTTCCTTTTTTTCTCTTGCAGCAATTAGTATTTGTTCTTTCGTTCTGTAATAATGAAATTTTGTGATTATATCACGTGGGGGTCCATCTTTCTTTTTGGCTGTGAGGGCTCTGTGTACTCTGTCCAGTTCTAAACGTTCAATAGGGATATCTGGCTTTAGTTCTTGTAATAGAGCAGTAATAGTAGATTGCAGGTCTGTCACAGTTTCAGGTATTCCCCTTATGCGCAAGTTTGAACGTCTGGCTCTATTTTCGTAATCTTCGAGCTTAGTTTGAAGTATTAAATTCTCTTTTTTTAGTTGTTCCAATTCTGTTATATTTTCTTGGGTTGTAATTTCAATTTCATCCATTTTTATTTCTAAGGCTGCGGTGCGGTTTCCCAGCTCTCTTATTTCTTTGGTTAGGCTTTTTGTTATTTGGTCTGAGGTTTGTTTTAAAGCCTTATGAAGCATCTTTTCAAATTGTAATAATATTACTGGGGATACTGAGGAGGCTTGTGGAGAAGTTTGTGAGAGGATTTGTTCTGTATCTGACTCAAATGGAGAGTCTTGCTGTGACATTTTCTGTCTGTGAGAGCGCCCTGATGCTGTATCTTGTGAGGTGACTGGAGCTGCTTCAGCTGCAGTGAGTGCCTGTGAGCTCTTTGTGAGGTGATTTTTATTTCTGCCACGGTTTCCTCCCAGTACCATATTTCCTGCCCAAACTTTCACAGTTTGTTCCCTGGGGCAAAAAGGTTCAAATGGATACCTTTTGAGCCTGCAGGCTCCGCTTTGTCCTTCTCTTCTCTCCTCAGCGGTGTGGAGCTCTAACAATGCATGTCTGCTCCGCTAGGCTCCGCCTCCTGCACCTCTAAATATTAATGTTTTTAAGTGTTGGTGTGAACACCCTCATTTTGCTGCAATATTATTATTTGTTATACCTATCACTACTTACACACTTAATTATTTGGCGACTTCACTTTTTATTATCCACCAGCGCGAAGGACACTTTTTAATTTTTGGTATGTACATGCTATGTGTTAGAAATATCTTATAAATGGACAACTTTGTGCAAAAAAAAAGCGTTTTCATTTTCTTTCCACATTTTCAAAGCACTTGCGTAAAAACATTACATGTTCAAAAGACTCATTATGCCTCATAGATTATACGTTGGGGTATTTGCTTTCCAAAACAGGGTCATTTTGTGAGCGTTTCCATTGTCCTGGAAGCATGGTCCATAGTACAGGTAGCAGTGCCAAAAGTAGTAGGCAGGAGCATAGTCCATAGTACAGGTAGCAGGCTAGGAAATAATGGGGAGTGCGGACAGGGGTAGAGGCTTCTCCCACCCAAATCTCTTTGAAGTCTCCGGTCTCCAGAGCCTAATCCGGGAAGCACCTTCAGGCACTCTAGGAGCATAAATTACACATCTCATCTCTCAACCACCTATTCAGTGCAGGGTCAGTGCAATTAGAGATATTGCCAGCAGTGCCAAAATATTGGTCCTGGTAGTAGGCAGGAGCATGGTCCATAGTGGCTCCCTTCTGTCTCAACGTCCTACCTCTGAGAGCACTATGCTTCCTTGTGGCTACTTTTCCAATAAATTGTCACCTGCGGAGTGCAATTACAAGATTGGTGAAAGAGAGAGCTGTTAGCGATCATTTTAGCCCTGAAAGAATGGAGACATCTCCTTGAAGGTACCACTGTGCCGGTTCTCATTCTTACTAACCGTAAGAATCTCACATTCTTGTCTAAGGCTAAACACCTCTCTCCCAGAAGGGCGCAATGGGCTCTTTTCTTGTCTAGTTTCAATTACATTGTCTCATTCTTACCCGGTACCAAGGATGTAAGGGCTGACACTGTCACAACAATTTTCCTCCACTTCCAAGATAGAGTCGGTTCCGGTTTCTGTGATTCCTCCCAATCGTATTCTGGCTACAGTTCACACCAGTCTCACTTCTATTTTGGGTGACAAAATTGTTGCTGCTCAGGTCCATGCTCCTCCTGAGAAACCTTGTGACCGTTGCTTTGTCTCAAAGAATCTCCATACTGCTGTGTTCCAGACCATTCTCCCAAGGCTGCTGGCCACCCTGGGAAGAATCAACTCTTTTGGGCCATTTCCCAACAATTCTGGTAGCCTAATCTATGTGCTGATGTAACCGCCTTCGTAGCTGCCTGTTCCGTGTGTGCTCAGAGTAAGACTCCACAGTACCTTCCAGTGGGCCTCCTACAACCTATACCCAATGAAGAGAGGCCCTGGACTCACCTGTCTATGGATTTTATTGTGGAGTTACCCAACTCCCAGGGCAACACAGTTATCCTTATGGTGGTTGACTGGTTCTCGAAAATGTCTCATTGTATTCCACTTTAGAAGTTGCCCACTTCTAAGGAACTGGATTCCATTTTTGCTCGGGAGATCTTTCGCTTACATAGGCTACCCAAAGTGATTGTCTCGGATAGGGGTAGTCAGTTTGTGTCCCGGTTCTGGCAAGCCATTTGTGCACATTTAAGAATTCAGCTTGCTTTCTACTCTGCGTATCACCCACAGTCTAATGAGGCCACAGAATGAGCCAATCAGTCATTGGAGCAATTCCTACGTTGCTATATTTCTGACCATCATAACAACTGGTCAGACCTCTTACCGTAGGCAGAGTTCGCTCACAATAGTGCCTTGAATTCTGCTTCTAGATTGTCCCCGTTTATGGCGATGTATGGTTTCCAACCTTCCATGTTGCCTGACTCATTTGTTCTGCAGAGTATTCCTGCATTAGAGGAGCATCTCCGTGGTCTTCGTTCCACTTGGACACAAGTCCAGGAGTGTTTGTGACATGCTAATGATAGGTACAGACTCCATGCTGACCGCAGATGCCTGCCTGCGCCTTCCTACCAGGTTGGGGACAGGGTCTGGCTGTCATCTCGCAACCTCCGACTTCGTGTTCCCTCTCTGAAGTTCACACCTCAGTTTATTGGGCCTTTCCGTATTCTTCACAGGATTAACTCAGTGGCTTACGCATTAGACCTTCCTTCTAATGTGTATCTCAAATGTATTTCATGTCTCCTTATTAAAACCTTTGGTCTGCAACTGCTTTACCACCTCAGTGCCTCATCCTCACCCTGTACAGGTTAAGAACCATGAGGAGTATGAAGTACAGTCCATTGTTGACTCCCATAGGTTCCGTGGGCGCATACAGTACCTGGTGCATTGGAAAGGGTAAAGTCTGGAGGAACGCTCTTGGGTCTCATCCTCGGACGTACATGCCCTTATCCTCCTCCGTGATTTCCATAAACATTTTTCCCTCAAGCCAGGTGGGAGGGGTCATTGAGGAGGGGGTACTGTCCTTCTCAGAGATGGCCGCTCAGCTGTCGGCTAGTTGCCAGCTCCTATCTCTCCATAGTGACTCACCTGTTGATGATATTCTGCTTGTCAGCCCTGACTACATAAGCTGTCCAGTCCAGATGATCTCTGCCTTTGCCTTGGTCACATCTCTAGAGACGCTCTCCTGTGTTCCTGTTAAAGATTTGCTTGGCTGACATTCCTTCTGGCTCCAGATCCTGCTTGCTGTTCCACTACGTTGTTCTACTACGCTGTTCTCTGGCTCCCTGATGTTTTGGCTTGTCTGACTATCTGTTCCGGTTCCTGAACTCTGGCTATGTTTTGACTACGTTTACTCTGTTTACGTTTTATTATTATTATTATTAATAAACAAGTGTGATTTAACTGTACTTCTGTCTCAGTCTGATTCATGGTTTCTGACGCTTCCTTAAATTTAAAGGGGATGTAAACCCTCATGGAATAGAATGCATTAAGATGAAATACTTTTTGTGCTGCAGTAACCCCCCAGAGCTCCCCCTTTTTCATACCTGAGCCCGATCGTTCCAGCGATGGGGACGAGCACAGCAGCTCCAGCTGCTGTCTTGGGTTCTTATTGGATAGATTGATATCAGCAGGAGCCATTGGCTCCCACTGCTGTTAAACAAATCCAGTGACACGGGGGCGGGGCCTAGTCCTACCGTATGTGTCAATGGACACAGCAGTAGTACTCAGGAGCACGCTCGCACGAGTGCCCCCATGGAAGGCTGCTCTCCGTGGGGGCACTCGAGAAGAGGGGGAGCCAAGAGCGCCGTGGGAGGGCAGAAAAGGAAGATCAGGGCCACTCTGTGCAAAACCCTTGCACAGAGGAGGTAAGTACGACATGTTTGTTATTTTTTTTTTTTTAAACAAAGCTTTACAATCACTTTAACTTCAGTATGGTTCTTGCTGCTTCTCCCATCACAGGCAGAGACCATATTAGGCTCTGCCTGACTTTATGTCCCCCTAGTGCACCCTATGGGTGTTAGTCCATTCTCCAGTGTATTATATTGTATCATCATTACTAAGTCACCAGGAAAAGAAGTTATCCCTACATGTTAGTCCCACCTCTAGCCCAGCCTTAGGGGTGTGCTACGTCAAGTGGGTTGGGCCTAAAACCTATCCTGTGTCACATATCTCTAATGTGCAAAAAAAAGGTTGCAATTATCAAAAGAAGAGCCCATAAAGCACCCACATAGCTCCAACTTCTGATTGGCCACAAGAACGTCAACCTGTTGCTAAGATATCAGATTAACCCCAATCAAAACCAACCAAAACGCAAAACCCAAGAATCATTTAAAAAAAGAAAGACTTAAAACTAGTAGATTCTTTTTATGCTGGCAGAGACATGGCCCAAAGTTTATATAACCAGTGCATTTCACTTTATAACAGCCTCTGCCTTCTGTGTTTCCTATTCTGAGGCTAGACCTTCCCAAGTTGGTCTTTTGCAGATGCTGCATCTGGTGTTATATTTTTATTCTTATCTCTCTTTCTTTACGTTGGCAATGGTCAGCCAAACATATCTCCAGGTTCCTTCATAAATTGGCCAGATGTTGTAAGACTTTATGGCTCCTTATAAGCATTGTGGTTCTGATTTTTACATATTTTCTGCTTATGGTTAACATTACCACCCCAAGGGTCTTCATGAATGCAGTCAATTGCTATAAATGATGTAAAAACCAGGTCATAATGATGTTAAAAAAGCCCCATGTCTTCATAAAGGAGATAATAAATCCCCTTTTTTAATTTCCTATACGTGAACATAAATCCAGATCCAAAATTGGCAGTTTGCTTTCCAACACAGAAACTTCCACATGTACATGACAGTATATAAGCAATGCCCATAAGCAATGCCCATAGTTTTTACAGTCAGATTCTTTGTTATAACAAGAGTATTGTATTGTCCAAAGGGTAGTGATAAATAACGTGTACTCAGACTGGTCTGGAGTGGTAAGTGGGGTACCCCAAGGCTCTGTCTTGGGACCAATTCTGTTTAATTCGTTTTTATTCATAAATGATATAGAGGAAGTAATAGCTAGCTCAATCTCAGTTTTTACAGACGACACAAAAATAAGCAGGGCAATAACTTTACGGAAGGATATAGACATTTTACAGGAAGACCTGAACAAAATAATGGGGTGGGCAACTACATGGCAAATGAGATTTAATGTGGAGAAATGTAAAGTAATGCACTTGGGGGCTAAAAACATAAATGTAAACTACTCACTAGGGGCAGGACCTCTGGGGGGAATCAAGAATAGAGAAAGATCTAGGGGTTCTAGTAGAAGACAAACTGAGCAATAGCATGCAATGTAAAGCTGCAGCTACCAAAGCTGGCAGAATCCTAACATGCATAAAAAAGGGATATACTCCAGAGATAAAACTATAATCCTGCCACTTTATAAAAATCTGGTTAGGCCACATCTGGAGTATTCCGTCCAGTTCTGCTCATCAGTCCTAAGAAGGGATATGCCGGAGGTGGAAAGAGTACAAAGAACGGCAACACAATTAAAATGGGGAAAAGAATCTGGAGAAGAGACGCTTGAGAGGGGACATCTCTCTTGCACAAGTGGTGGTGTCAGCAGGGAGTATTGATATTTTTAAAAGATTCTTGGACGTGCATCTTAAAGAACACAACATACAGGGATATGGGAAATTATATCGACTCTGACATACGTACACCTACGCAGGTTGAACTGGATGGACTATAGTGTTTATTCAACCTTACCAACTGTAACTATGTAACTATTGAGATCATTCAGGCTCATGCTGTGCTGCTCCACATAGGGGAGGCCCAAGCTATGACTTCCTCAGTCAGAAGGTTAATAATAAACAGTATCTTTTTTTTCAGAGCTAAACACAGCAGATTGAATCTGTAAGTACATTAAACATTGGTTAAGGATGTTTCAGTAAAGGTGGCTGTTTTCGTTGAGTATAAGTAATAGAGTCTACAGAAGCACTATAACTGTGGTTGTAAAGTGGAGGCCAGTGAAGTGACTGGCCTCACATGATACACAAAGAATAATAAATTCTCCTACTTAAGTTGTACCTGTTTATCTGCTGTCTTTTCTTCTCTACATTTATTCAAAGTCCAGAGCTGTCAGAAAAAAAGAGAAAGGAGAGCTGGAATTAAACACTGCAGAGCACAGTAAGAAGAGCTCTGAAAGCTGATTGGAGGGAATTGACACACCCCCTTCACACAGAAAAAGAGCTGAGGCTGTCAATAAGCTGGATATCCCTCCCCTATCACCTTTTTTCTCTTGGTGTCAGGAAAATTTTTCAGAACTGATTCATGCTGATAGCAGAGGAAAGAAGCAGCAGACAGAAATTACACTTAGTGCTCTTAATTCAGACAAGTACACACTATAAAGGGATATGCTTTGTTCATATTTCATGTCTGAGGTTTACAATCACTTTAAATCCAGAAGTTGTCTCTGAAGGTCTTGGATGTCACAATCTGGGGTCAGGCTAGAGTCCAGTTGCTGAAACAGGTGCATATTTAATAGGCTGGGTTTGGTACATGAGTAGCAGTAGCAGTTTGGGAGTATGCAGAAAAGTACTCAAAGATCAAGCCAAAATTGGAAGCTGCAGGTATAAGGTTTGAAGTGAAGCACAATAGAGAGTTGTTGATGAATCTTCAGCCAAGGGTCGGTACACAGAGTAGTGGTAGATAAAGACATATGTCTGTGTCAGTAGCAACAAAGAGCAAGATATTGGCATAAGCACAATATTCTGGCAAACAGGAAGTGCAGAGGCATGAATTAAATAGGTAATTCAAGAGAGGTGCAAAGGTTTCAGAGTTCAGAAAGAAACTGTGCTTAAAGATTGACCATGAGAACAGTAAATATCCAGCACTTCAGGTGGCTCAGTAGGAAGAGCCACTGTCAAACACAGCAGATACTCTGGGCTCAGATCTGGATCCTAGCTTGAGGTCTGGCAAACCTGAAATTGTGTTGAGGGAATGGAAGGGTCATATTGAACACAGTGCTACCCTAATTTTTCCCAAAATGTGCAAGTCTGTAACATGGATGGTTATATGTTAATCTCATGTCTGTGGTGGGCACCCAGAGAAGGTAGCACATTAAAAAAAAAACCCTTAGTAGAACACAGTTTAGCTTAAGACACAAACCGAAAAAGTAAGATGGAATGCAGCAGTGTCATGAAACCACTCCTAGCAGACTCTGCAAAAGACCCTTAAAATGGGTATAAAGCCTTCTATTTTTTAGCTAAAATAAAGAATAGGTTTATACATACCTGCTCAGTGCACTGGTATTGCACAAAGTGGCCCTGAACCTCCTCTTCTGGGGTTCCCCGCTGGTGCTCTCTGCTCCTCTTCTATGTCTGCCCTGATACTAAGCTACTTGGGGCAGATATGCAGGCTCGCTCTTGAGCTGGGCTCTTTGTGTCCATAGACACATACAGGGAGGCTTCGTTCCACCCTCACTCCCTCCTTACTGGATTTGATTGACAGTAGCTGGAGCGAATAGCTATCAATCTGCCCTGTGAGACTGGGAAGAGAGAAAGCAGCACTGTTACAGACAGTTACAGCGCCAGATCGATACTGGGGGGGGCAAACAGGTAGTGCAGACAGGTAATTCATTAAATGATAAGTCTACCTTTTGAAAAAAAATAAATAAATAAATAAATAAATAAATTTTGCAGGTAAATAAAACGGCAAATATTATTTTTTTACATTACAGCCTTTAAAGCATTGCACCCATGATTAGCAGATTGCAGGTGCAAGGCATGTATCCTGCAGGCACTCAGTAGGCTGTCTGCCCATACCTCCAATATGGGCAGGCAGTTACTGAATGGCAGGAAGATCAATGTACTATGAGGTCCCTCGCAGTTGATTGAGAACTACAGACCGATGGCCGCAGAGGAAGACGGTACTTGTAGTCTAATTCATTCACAGGAAGTGCTGAGTGATACATGCAGCCATGTGGGTGGAACCTCTACGGCCGTGCTGTTTTCAAATTGTGACAGCTGGTGCGGGGAGAAGATCCCCACCTACTGTCACAAAACGGGGAGCGCTGGAGGTGGGTCACTAGGAGCATGTTACATGTTGCACCCTAAATATGGGTGTAACATGTAACATGCTCCTAAAGGTAAACTTAGCCTTTAAGGGTTTTTAGGAAAAAATTCTAATTTGGCATTTTAGGAAAAAAACCTTGTGACTTTAGAATTACTTTAATGAGCCCCATCATAAAATGCTATATTGAAAAAAGTCCAGAAAATAGTTGAGGAATGCACATATATCAGACTGGAAATAGTGACCTAGACTGACACACAGATGATAACAGTCACAGTCTTGAGTTATATTACATATAATTCCTGCTATAATGATGTTGCCTTCATAACAAGTGGTTACATGAATATATGAGATGTCAATCAGACACCAAACACGTCTATAATACAAGGTTCAGAACACTAATAGGATATATTAGATATCCTAAGAGAAAGATGCAATCAATTTATATAATATTTGTTTTCTAAAAAATTAAATCTGTGCAATCATATGTTGGGTTAGGTAAGGTCAGGTCATGAAACCTTGACAGACGCAAATATTGATGTATATTGAATAGTGGGCAATTGAGTGTGTCTGCGGAAGCATAATAAAATACTCTCCAGCCCTCCAGCATACCTTTAGATCCTTTCATTGGTTGTACTACTTTTGTGAAGGCCTTTTCCTGACGCATCATGGCAGCACACACACTGGGTTGTGACTCCGCCTCCACAACCTGATAGGACTGATTAGCTATAAGTTTTGAAGAGGAGCCCCCGGCTGCATTCTCCTTTTTTTCCTTACCTGTTAGGACTGACCAGGATAAAGCAAGGACCTCTTACCGCTTCACCCCAGCTAGGTTCAGCCTCTCCTAGTTGGAAGCCCTGACTGTACAGTCTCTAAATGAGCTTTATGCAGGGACCCCACTCTGATGGTCTCAGGGGAGCTTCATTATCTTTTTACAAGCCTTAAACAGGCTTACATTACCATGCAGTGGCCATCCATCTTTTACTCTTTATATGTTCTCTCTATTTATTTTCTTTCTGTTTTATTTTACCTCATTTCTTATCCTTTTCCTCTCTCCTCACTGCTGTGTCTTTTAGTCCTCTTGACCTTCTCAAGATGGCGGCCAAGATCGGCTCGTCGGCGCGACCGGAAGTGATGTAGGCATCTATCTCCTTTCGCCAGTATCTAAGATGGCATCGGGTGCCGCGGATCGATACGGCGCATGCGCGGTGCGTGTGTCACTTCCGCCGCGACGGCGGTCTATTTGAAAGCGATGTTTATGCTGTAATGACTGCACAGGTTATTGCTCTGTATCCAGAACGCTCGCACTCTGCATTTTCCACATCTCCTATTGCTGCCACCGCTTACTGACTACCTGCTGACCCGGTAAAACTTATCTTCCTTCTCATGGCTGTTTTTTACATAGATGCTAATGCATGCTAAATATACTGTACTGAGCTTCACGGGGTTAACCCCTTCCATTCACAGATACACTATCTTTTGCTCATGGAGGCCGCTGCCCCAGCAGACCATCCACAGCCAGTAAGGTAAGAGGCATCATGTTTGGTAAGTAGAGAAGAGGAGTAAAAGAGAGCCATGCCACTAATATCACTTTATCCTGATAGCCCTGGCAGGTCGTCAAAATCATCTCAATCTAAACGGAAAGAGAGATCCCCTTCAAGACATTCACATTCTAGAAGAAGTTGGTCAAAGACTTCTTCCCACCATCACAGTAAAACATCATCCTCCCAACAATCACAACCCAACCACCATAACCAACCTGCAGCCAATGCCTGCTGGATTTGTGGAGAACAAGCCCTTCCTAACAAGTTAGCTTGCCAAACATCTGCTGAAGAAACCACTAGGGAAAGGGAATCGGATGCATTGGAAGTATCGAACATAATCAGAGAGTCTGTTAAAGAATCAATTCTGCAGGTATCAGCCACAGAACCAGTTAGACCAGTGCAAAGCACATCAGCAACAGTCACCTGCATACCGCAAGAATCAGATGACTCATCAGCCGAAGAGGATTCTCCAGTGTCAATTGGCTTTGATTTTGCTTTAATAAACCCCTTTGCAAAGTCAGTAAAGGAGGCAATTGGTTGGGAAGAATCAAAGCAAGCTCAGAAAATATTTCCCTAACCTTAAAAGGGATCCAGAAACCTTTCCTTTTATCGATGAACTCGAGGAGTTAATTAAAGACAAGTGGCAAAAACCTGACAAGAAGTCCAGCCTAAACAATAGGATAGCAAAGCTATGTCCTCTAAAGGAACCAGCCGTAAACCCTCTTATCATGGCACCTGTAGTAGACGCATCATTAATGCGTCTGGCCCGACATGTGATATTGCCAATAGAAGATGCAGTGACTTTCAGGGATGTCTTGGACCGGAAAATTGACCTCGATCTCAAAAAAGCCTATTCAGCAGCAGGAGGAGCATGCAGACCAGCTATCACACTAGCAGCAGTTGGCAGAGCAATTAGTAGCTGGACCTCTAACATTGAAAAACTACTGGCAGAAGCAGCTGATCAGGAGAGAATCGTATCTGCTCTACAGGAACTCAGCCTAGCAGGGGACTTTGTAGCCGAAGCATCAGTGGATATAATAAGATCGGCAGCAAGGGCGATGTTGTCCTCGGTCATGTCCAATAGAGCCTTATGGTTAAAGCCGTGGGTAGTAGATACAGCTTCCAAATCAAACTGGTGCAAGATCCCCTATGACGGAACCAACCTGTTCAGTCCTAAGTTAGACCTCGCCATCTCGAAGGTCACAGGGGGAAAATCGGGTCTTATTCCATCTGACTGAAGACCAAAACAACAGAAAGTTCACCCCTTTAGACGCAAACTTCCCGAACGATACCGAGAAGCCAGATCATATAGGCCAGGCAAGTTCAAACGAAATTGGTGTAATACCCAATCATCTTTCCTGAGGACACAGAAGCCCAAAGCTCCTATTACAGGGGATCAGCAGAAGTCGTTTTGATGGCACGCCTGCCCAGCCTGTGTTAGTGGGAGCCAGGCTCAGCCTGTTTACACAGGTGTGGTTAGAACATATAAAAGATCCGTGGACAATAACCACAGTCCGCGAGGGCCACAAATGGAGTTTCAAGTACAGAAACCCCAGAGATCACTTCCTTAACACCCGACTACCATCATCTCTTCCAAAGCGAAAGCTTCTAATCAAATATGTACTAGAGTTACTGCAGAAACATGCGATTAGAAGTTCCTCAACATCAGAAAGGCAAAGGCTTTTACTCCCCCCTTTTTCTTGTCAAGAAAAAAACAGGGGACCTGCGTCCGGTTCTAGACCTAAAGAACCTCAGCAGAATGATACTGGTAGAGTCTTTCAAAATGGAGAGTCTCCAATTTATTCTACTGGCAATAAATACAAAAGACTGGATGCTATCAATAGATTTATGCGACGCCTATCTCCCTATTCCTATACACACAAGTTTTCAAAAATACCTTCGGTTTGCAATCGGGCAACGACATTTTCAATTTCGGAGTCTCCCGTTTGGGATATCTACGGCACCCAGAACATTCACAAAAATCCTGCTTCCAATCATAGCATATCTTAGAGAGAAAGGACTAAGAGTCCACCACTATCTCCACAATATCTTACTCTTGGCCAACAGCCAGCAGTTACTTCTCCAACATCGGGAAATACTAATATCCACATTACATCAATTCGGGTGGATGATAAATTGGAAAAAAAGCAGTCTGGAACCAACCCAATGATCTTTTTGGGAGCAGAACTCGACACCAATGCCAACACGGTGAGTCTCCCTCAGGAAAAAATAGGACATTTGGTCCAGAAAATGAAAAAACTAATGAAAGCAACACACCTATCTGCCAGAACATGTCTCAGCATATTGGGATCCATGTCTGCCACCTTTCCAATGGTCCGGTGGTCCCAGCGGCATACAAGGACATTCCAGATATCATTCCTGAAACAATGGAATGGAACATCGATGAGTCAACAAATTTTCATCAACCAGTCGGTGAAACAGTCTGCATGGTGGTGGACGCGAACCAGCAATCTAAAGCGTCATCAACATATTGTGCCTCCTCGGCCGGAAATGGTCACGTCGGACGCCAGCCTACAAGGTTGGGGAGCACATTACCAGGATCAAGCGGTACAAGGCCGCTGGTTTTTCCGACCTCTGGGCGTGGTATCGAACATTCTAGAACTCAGGGCCGCCTTTCAGGCTCTCCTAGCATTCAGGCCATCACTCACAGGAAGGAGTGTATTAGTACGCATGGACAATACGGTGGCAGTGAACTACATCCAGAGGCAAGGGGGCACCCGGAGCAGTGCCCTCATGCGGGAGGTACGTCCTATCCTTGACTGGGCTCAGATCCATTTGGAAGACCTGAAAGCAGTGTATGTTCCGGCAGTGCAGAACCAACTGGCAGACGATCTAAGCCAACAAGCCTTTTCCCTTCTAACACACAAATGGGGAATTCCCGATATCGACTTGGCAGCAACTCCAATGAACAACAAGTGTGCCAAGTTCCTGGCGAGAGTTGCCTATCTAACCGCACTAGGGGTCAACTGTCTCCATCACCAGTGGAGGTTTCGTTTAGGTTACATATTCCCTCCAATCCACTTAATAGCCAGGTTCCTAGCCAGGCTAAGAAACTCAACATCCACGGTGATTGCGGTAATACCGTTTTGGCCGAGGAGGCCGTGGTTCACAACCATCCTACAACTGAGTACAGAGAACTCGTTACTCCTTCTGGTAACTCCAGACCTACTATCACAGGGCCAGTTCCTACATCCAGCACCAAAAAGGTTACACCTAATGGCTTGGAAGTTGCAAGCGAGAGGCTTCTAGATCAAGGTTGCTCGCTAAGGGTGGTGGTCACCTTACAACAGGCAGGGAAGAAGTCTACAAACGGCACATATAACAGAATTTGGGAAAGATTCACTACGTTAGCACAAGAACAGTCCTGGGACCCACTTTCTCCTACAGTGTCACAAATTCTTGAATTTTTACAACTAGGCCTGGAGAGGGGGCTAAGTTCAAGCACCCTAAAGATTCAAATATCTGCCTTATCGGCCATGATGGGAATCAAATGGGCCTTCAGTCCTCTTATAATCCAATTTCAAAAAGCATGCTTGAAACTAAGACCACCCAGAAAGCCAACCTTCCCGACCTGGGACTTAATAGTTCTGGAAGCCTTATCGAAAGAACTGTTTTTTCCTCTGGAGTCAGTGTCTGTATTAGATCTAACCCTCAAATTAACCTTCTTAGTGGCAATAACTTCTGCAAAAAGAGTGTCCGAGCTGCAAGCACTTTCAATAAAAGAGCCTTCATTTGCTGTTCTATCCTGATAGAGTTGTATTAACACCATCTGAACAATTCATACCAAAAGTGGCATCTGCTTTCCACTTCAATCCAGAGATCAATTTACCAGCATTTCTCACTAACCAAGGGATTCCACATCCACTAGATATTAAATCACTAATTTCTTCATATCTGGAGGCCACAAAACCATTCAGGAAAACAGAAAACTTGCTAGTCATACCATACGGCCCTAGGAAGGGTCAGGCAGTTTCTTCCAGGATAATAGCCTCTTGGCTAATAAAGATCATTAAAAAAGCATATGCAATCCAGCTTCTTCCAATACCTAATGACCTAAAGGCTTATTCGACCAGGGCAGTGGCGACTTCTTGGGCAGCGTATCGTAGAGTGTCTCCAGAAACGATCTGCAAAGCAGCAACTTGGTCTTCTAGAACCACATTCATGTCTCACTACAGAATAGACCCGGCTCATTTAACGACTGTTGAATTTGGGAGATCAATCATTAAAGCAAATTCTTCCATATCCTGTGAATAAAATAAAATCTTCTTGCAAAGCACCCACCCATGTAGCGAGTTATTTCCCGGTGTGTGTGTGTGCTGCCATGATGCGTCAGGAAAACGGAAAATTGTATACTCACCTTTCTGTAATTTTCCTTTCCTGACGCATCCCATGGCAGCACACAGATTCCCTCCTGTCTAAGGTGATAGATACTGAGAATGCAGCGGGGGGCTCCTCTGATTATATGTAGGGGTGGGGTGAACGTGGAATACTAATACTTCTACAAAGGCACCATCCCGGGAAGATATGCAACTATTTTTCAAAAAATATATGGAACTGGATAGAACTTTAAGAGCCGGTTCACACAGGGGCGACTTGTCAGGCGACCTAGCCGCCTGACAAGTCGCCTCCCGTTCTGTACAATGGAACCGTTCTAATCGGAGCGACGCAAGTCGCTCCGACTTAGAAGAAAGGTTCCTGTACTACTTTGGGGGCGACTTGCATAGACTTCTATACAGAAGTCGTCTTGCAAGTCGCCGCGGCAGTCGTGTGCAGGTCGCCTCGGTGAGGCGACCTGCAAGTCGTGCCGCTTCTAATGTGAACCAGCGCTAATTGTGCCTCTGAGAAGTGTAAACAAATGAAATACAATAACAAACTTATGAAAAAATATTTTATTTATTTATTATTTATTTTATTTTATTTACTAAAAAAACAATTGAAAAAGTACATTACAGTTTGTATGATTAGGTTTAAATTCAGGGTGTGCAGATCCCCAACAATTAATAGAAATATGGTCTACGCGTTTCACGGACAGTGCCACTTCGTTGGGACCTTGAAGATAGCACAGTATGACGTTGTGTGAATTTTACAGATGAAGCATCAATTAGTATTGTATAGATTATATAATTACATAAATAAGAATTGAATACACACTGTATACAGACATTAATGCATGAATCCTTACATAGGTATATATTAATAACATGTCATCATAAATATTTATCAGTAAAATGAAAATATTTGTAAAACATTGAACAAACAAATACAGTTACATTTTCAACTCATTGGGGATATATAGTGATGCTTTTCACACAGGGAGCTAGAACAAAGGGAGTCAATTGCATGCTGTTAATTATCCAGATATGTGACGCTAAACTATGGAATATGTAAAAGTATACACATACACATATATATATATATATATATATATACATATACATATACATATACACATATATATATATATATATATATATATATATATATATATATATATATATATACACACACACACACATACACACACACACACAGACCATAGTGTTTCATGAAGAAACTGTAATCAGAGGACACCGGCTCGGCGGGACAATGTGAGGCCTGGGAGCCCATGGGAAAACTCCACCCCACCTTAACCGGGAGGAATGGGTGGGTCCCTATACATGCAGATAAAAAAGTATGATAAACCAAATGGTCAAATGGTGGCCTCAAAAAAATAAAGATAGCTAAAATGACTAAGACACAAGAGAAACAGGGGACAGCATAAATATTAATGGGGATAGCAAGGAAGTAAAAGAAAATGGAAGAAAAAGGAAGGAAAAGAAAAGGGGAAGAGGCAAAGAAAGTGGAGTAGGAGAAAAAAATGAAGGGAACAGGAAAAAAGAAGAAAATGCCAAGGCTGCACAGAAAATAAGGAATAAAGAGTAGAAAGAAAAGCAAAAGAGAATGGAGGAGGGGAAGGGCAAGGGGAAAGAAAAAGAATGAAAATAGGAAGGAAGATGGGTGAAAGAAAATAAAAGTGGGAAGGGGAAAGGGGGAGGAAAGGGAAAGGGGGATGGGAAAAAGGGGGGCTGAAGGAAAAGGGGGAAGAGAGGGCCGCAAAAAAAAAAAAAAAAGGGAAAAGGGGGGGAGAGGAAGGGGGAGGGAGAAGGTTGTGGAAAATTGAAAGGAACAAGGAATGAGAGTGATAAGAACACAAAATAAAAGAAATATAGGAACCTTCGAAGGTGGGGGGGGACAATAATATCCTTATAAAGTTCAAAAATGTTTATGATTGCTTACCATGTGGTTACATGGAGATATATATGCTAGATTTTATTAGAGAATTAGTGTGATCCTATACATTATACATTATGCTTGAATTGTAGTTTTCACTCTGGTAAGAGGAAGATATATATCTCTAAACCTTGAAGAGACGGTCAAAAGATAGAGGCATCCCAGAATGAGGAAAAAAGGCTGAATTCTCAGCTTGCTGGAGATTTAATCCAAAAAGACAAATATTATCTTAAGGGTAGAGATTCGCTAAGCACATGAACAAACATGTGTCTGGAAAAGTGACCAAGGTAAGAGAGAGGTTTACATACCTGTAATCTTGCAAACAAAGTCTTTCCCCAGCGTCCCCCACACAAGTGAGCAGATGAGCTGCTGAGGAGAGACTGCAAAGATGTACCTTATATAGGGAAATACAACTGCCCCAATTATCATCCTGGCAGGTGTGTGTGAGAGGAGATTCCTGGAGTCGCTCGAGTCACCTGGATTACAGGGAACTGGAATAGATCCCATGGATCTGGAGGGAAAAGAATTAGTCCATCGCTACACTGGTTGCCGTGGGGTTCGCATGCCAGAAACGCATGCAAAAAGCCCCCCGGTCCGTGTCCTCTCCTGCTCCTTCCAGGATGTAGAAGGGGGGAAAGGAAAGGGGACGGATCTATCTCCCCCGCAGATCAAGATGGATCAGCAAGGAGGAGGGGAAAGCCACACTGTGCAAGGAGGGGCAGGACCAAAACGGCATAGCATCAACCCGGCGCTGGCTAAGCCTGCATCGTCGAGGCTGCACTCCACAGGAGAAGAGGGAAGAGCTGTACACTTGTCCGCCAGATGGCCAGTCATTTTAGCTATCTTTATTTTTTTGAGGCCACCATTTGGCTCATCATACTTTTTCATCTGCATGTATAGGGACCCACCCATTCCTCCCGGTTAAGGTGGGGTGGAGTTTTCCCACGGGCTCCCAGGCTTCACATTGTCCCACCGAGCCGGTGTCCTCTGATTACACTTTCTGGGTGAGTGAGAGATACACCTTCATGAAACACTATGGTCTGTGTGTGTGTGTGTGTGTGTGTGTGTATGTGTATATATATATATATATATATATATATATATATATATATATATACATATATATATATATATATATATATATATACAGTATGTATATGTATGTATATGTATACTTTTACATAATTCCATAGTTTACCGTCACATATCTGGATAATTAACAGCATGCAATTGTGAAAAGCATCGCTACATACCCCCAATGAGTTGAAAATGTAACTGTATTTGTTTGTTCAATGTTTTACAAGTATTTTCATTTTACTGATAAATATTTATGAGGACATGCTACAGTAGCCTATTGAGGATCTGTCATTTTTGCAGTGTAACAGATAAACATCACCAGGCAGAGAGTCATTGTGATTAACAAAGAATTGCATCACTGGATGTGGGGGACAAGGTTTTTTTAATTTAATACAGGGTGGTTTGTGTTCTTATTTTATTTTTAAAAATTTGGGGAATGAGTAACAAGCAAAAATGGGTGCCAATATACTCATATTTATGCCCCTATAACTCAAACTCAGACCCTTATTTGGGCATGCAGTTTGGGTTGACAGAAAAGGGAGGGCAGATTGCATGTGGTCCCTGCCTGAACCATGCCAGGCCACTGGTCTTCAACATTAGGAGGATAACTTGCAAAGGGGGATGGGTGGTACAGACTTTTCAGAATCTGGAAGCTTCAATTAGAATAAAGGGACTCCAGGTACACCAGATATACCCCCCCCCCCCCTCAGGGAAATGAGTATTCGTTACATTTGTACCACTTGTTACTTGCTCCCCCCAAAAATATAAAAAAGTAAAGATACCTACACCAAAAAAAACCTTTTTCATCCAATGTCAGTGATGTTGTTCAGTGATAGAGATCCCCATCAGTCATGACAACCTACTGCCTGTTGATGTTTCTACCCCACCACAACAATCCACCACCCTATGATGCTTACATCATATCTGATGGCAAATGACAGATCCCTGGCTGGCTGCTGTTTGTAAACAAACAGGCCAGGGATCCTAAGTGACCTCATTTATCAATTATGGTCACTTGTAAAGGGTTAAATCATACTGCTCCACAACTTCACGTGCAGTTTTAAGGCAGTCCACATCTATGTTATATAAAGGATTTTTTTTTTTTTCATTTTAATGTTGGCACATGAAATGTGCCTCTCTCAAATAAATGGTATATTGAAAACATTTTTTTTAATCAGTAGATGTCCCTCATGGCAGTGCTCAGATATCCATGACCTTTTTTTAAACAAAGCTTGCAAATGAGTCTTGAAAAGAGCCAGAAAAAAAGATTTGGCTCGCACAGACTTTAACTGCTTCCCGCCCACCATATGTCAAATGACGGACAGGCGGCGGCACTCTCATTCTGGGAGGACATCATGACTTCCTCCCACTCTCACCACGCATGTGCGCCCGCAGAGGCGTGCGGCATTATGATTGGATTGTCCCTGAACACGACGCATCACCAATCTCGGTAAAGAGCCGATGACGAGGCTCTTTACCCATATGATTAGCTGTGTCCAACAGTGCCCAGCAGTGATGCCAGTAAGTGCCCAGCAGTGATGTCTATCAGAGCCCATCAGTAATGGCAGTCAGTGCCCATCAGTGATGCCTGTCAGTGCCCATCAGTGTCTGCTCATCAGTGCTGCCTATCAGTGTCCATCAATCATGCTGCCAATCACTGCCCATCAGTGCCACCAGTCAGTGCCCATTAGTGGCAGCTATCAGTGCCCATAAGTGCCGCCTATCAGTGTCCATCAGTGCCACCTATCAGTGCCCATCAGTGCCACCTGTCAGTCTTCATCTGTGCTGTGTTTCACTGCTGCCTCTCAGTGCCCATCAGTGCTGCATATTAGTGCCTTCTTATCAGTGCCACCTCATCAGTGCCTATCAGTGCCGCAACATCAGTGCTCACCAATGCAGCCTATCAGTGCCCATCAGTGCAGCATCATCAGTGCACATCAGTGAAGGAGAAAATTATTTATTTATAAAATTTTAGAACAGAAACTAAGGAAAAAAATGTTTACTTTTTAATTTTTTTTATCGGTCTAAAGCTGCGTACATACAAGCGGAATGTGCAACAGAAAAAGTCAGAATCTTTTCATCGTCTATTCCGATCGTGTGTATGATTCATCTGACTTTTTTTTCGAAAATTCTGATGGACCTAGAAATGGAACATGTTCTAAATATTTCCGACAGAACCAATTTGCTCGTCTGTATGCTGTTCCGACAGACCAAAAACGACGCATGCTCTGAAGCAAATACGAGACGGAAGCAATTGGCTACTGGCTATTGAACTTCCTTTTTCTAGTCCCGTCATATGTGCTGTACGTCACCGCGTTCTGGAAGGTCAGACTTTGGTTTGACTGTGTGTAGGCAAGACCGCTTGAATGGAATTCCATCGGAGTTCCGTCGGAGAAACCTTCGGAGTTTATTCCGAGGGTAAAACCGGTCATGTGTACGCGGCATTAGTTTTAGCAAAAAAAAAAAACAAAATCCAGTGGTGATTAAATACCACCAAAAGAAAGCTCTATCTATCTCAAAATGATACAAATTTCATTTGGGCAAAGCATTGCATGACCGCCCAATTGTCATTCAAAATGCTCTCAAAGCTGAAAATAGGCCTAGGCAGGAAGGGGTAAAAGTGTCCAGAAGGCAAGTGGTTAATGCGCACTATGTTTAGGGTTCACTAATCAAACATCCAGTGAACCAAACTGTTCCAGGTTTAGGCTGGGTTCACACTGGTACGACAAACGTTCCAACATTGGGAGCACATATCGCCTGATGTGTACAAATCAATGATTCCCTATGAGAGCCGTCTTAACTGGTCAGACACAAGTCGGTCCAACTGTGAAAAAGTTTCTTGCACTACTGTGGTCCGACTTTGATCCTACTTGAGCTCATTGAATATCAATAAAGTCGGATCAAAGTAGGATCATCGCCTCAGCTGATCCGACTTTTGGCATGCAACTTGTTTTCTGATGACCTTGAAGGGAAACCCCAAAGTTTAAAAAAAAACGGCATAGGGTCCCCTCTCCAAGACCATACCAGACTGGTATGGATTTTAAGGGGAACCCCCACGTGATTTTTTTTTTTGGCATGGGGGTCCCCCCCCAGAATCCATACCAGACCCTTATCCGAGCACACAGCCCAGCACGACAGGAAAGGGGGTGGGGACGAGCAAGCACTCCTTCCTCCTGGACCATACCAGGCCACAAGCCCTGAACATGGTTGCTTTTGGGCCCTGCGCCCCCCCACCCCACAGCACCTTTTCCCCATGTTGGTGGGGACAAGGGCCTCTTCCCAACAACCCTGGCCGGTGGTTGTCGGGGTCTGCAGGGGGCTTATCGGAATCTGGAAGATTCTTGCCCCCCCATGTGAATGAGTATGGAGTAAATTGTACCCCTACCCATTCACCCAAAAAAAAGTGTTAAAAATAAAAACAGTAAACAGGTTATTGACAAAGTAATTTATTAAAACAGCTCCAGCGTCTCTTCCGATTTCTTCTCCCTCCGGCGATGTCTTCATCCTCCAGTTCTTCTCCCTCCACTGATGACTTCTTCTGCTGCCGGTCCTCCTCTCTCTGCTGATGTCTTTTTCCATTGCCGGTTCTCCCTCTGCTGATCTCTTCTCTCCACTGTCTTCTGCTGTCTTCTCCCTCTGTTCTTCCTCCGACGTTCTCCCACACTAATGCTAAGTCCACCTGTTGCCATCACTTATATAGCAAGCGCACGTGGCCGCCCAGTGACATCATCCAGTAGCCCCTCCTTGTGGGACGTCACCGTCTGTGCCATGATGGGTTGATAATGCCCCCTTGCTAAATAAGTAATGGCACAAGGTGGACCTAGCAAAAGACTGGGAGCAAGCGTTGGGAGAACACTGGAGGAAGAACGGAGGGAGAAGACAGAAGGAGAAAACAGCGAGAGAAGACAGCGGAGAGAGGAGAACTGGCAGTGGGAGAAGACAGCGCAGAGAGGAGAACCAGCAGTGGAAGAAGACATCAGCAGAGAGAGGAGAACTGGCGGTGGAAGAAGTCATCAGCGGAGGGAGAACAAATCAGAAGAGATGCTGGAGCTGCTTTAATAAATTACTTTGTCAAAAACCTGTTTATTTTTTTTTATTTTTTACACTTTTTTTGGGGTGAATGGGAAGGGGTACAATGTATCCCATACTCATTCACATAGGGTGGTGGGCCCAGATCTGGGGGCCCTCTTGTTAAAGGGGGCTTCCAGATTCCGATAAGCCCCCCGCCCACAGACCCCGACAACCACCGGCCAGAGTTGTCGGGAAGAGGCCCTTGTCCCCATCAACATTTTTTTTTGGCAAAGAGGTTTCCCTTCAACATTCATTCCTGACACAAAGGACCTGGTATTGTCAGGATCAAAGTTGGATCCCCGTTCATTGAAGTTGGATGGAAGTCAGACTTCAAATCGCAGGGCAAAGTCGCATCCACAGTTGTATGACTGTCATGTCGTACTAGTGTGAACTCAGCCTTACTCAGAACTGTGAGGAAAAAAATTTAGGAGCTATCATTGCTGACTTTTTTTAAAAGGTGCAAGCTCGTATCTTTATTCTTCCTTACTTCATGGCAATTATTTTCTTTAAATAGATGATTATGTCTAACAAGATTTATTGATAATACACATATGTAGTCTGCATATGTGTATTATCAATAAACCTAATCATCTATTTAAAGAAAATAAAACATTTGTTTATCTAATAATTACACAGTTGTGTTTTTGGGATTATGCTGGGTTGGTGGAATATGCATGAAAGCACTGTTTTAAACCATTGCCAGTGTTGTTTACAAGTGAATGTGTTGTGAACAAGTTCTGAGAATCTTTAAAAGTGAATGTGTTGTGAACAAGTTCTGAGAATCTTTAAAAGTGAATGTGTTGTGAAGAAGTTCTGAGAATCTTTAAAAGTGAATGTGTTGTGAACAAGTTCTGAGAATCTTTAAAAGTGAATGTGTTGTGAACAAGTTCTGAGAATCTTTAAAAGTGAATGTGTTGTGAACAAGTTCTGAGAATCTTTAAAAGTGAATGTGTTGTGAACAAGTCCTGATAATTTTATACATTGTATTGATGTCTCTTAATGCCTCCACATTTTCAATTATTAGAGAGAGGGGATGACATTTGTGAATATGATATGTAAGGCCAACTCTTTTGTTGTTAAAGAGTATCAAAAATGTAATATATTGCAGATTAGATGTGGCGGTTGCATTATTTTTGTGTTTTCAGGTTTTTTTCCTTTATTTTCATCTGGTGGTCCTATCAGTAGCATACTTCCCATCCAAGGATGACGATGATTACTCACCACATTACATCAACAGAGGAGCAGTGTTATTGCCCTATAAAGGTCAAAGTTATGTGGCGCTAGTCTAAGTGTACCGCTTGATGTACATCTCAAACTGAAAAATCTCCATGCTTCCTTACTGCTCAATACTCCAAACACTCTTGGTAAACAATACTCACTTTTCCCATTAGGGGGCAATAAAGTCAACAAAAATATTGAATACTGATAAATAAATCAAAATAAACTATATATCATCCAATGGATCAAGTGTTCGTCAATCAGACTATGTGAAAAAATGACTAAAGGTGCTAATAGGACACAGTCAAAATTAATATAAATAAACAATTCCTCACAAATGTGTCATACATTGTGCATAATTTTCTTCAGCTTAATAAAAAGACAAAATTTGGTAAACAAAATATTTCTGGTGGCAGCTGTGATGCAATAATGATTAAAGAATGCAACTCTATATCACATATATAAATACAAAGTGATCACGTGCAAAAAAAGTGACATAAGTGCAGAGCCGTGCATAATATGACAGATCCGACTCTCAAATGGACTCCCAAAATTCAACACCTCTCCCCCAAAAAAAGAAAAAAATATATGAAAAAAATTATGTGACAATAAAATGTGATCAAGTCCAAAATATTAATACTTCATGCAATGTGATTCATAATGTCCATACAAATGGTTGATATTAACATGCCAGTAGCGTGACTTTCTGCTGGATTCATACACTTGAAAAACTGGTGCAGCACACAGGTGTTTCCCCCAGCCTCTCACCTCTATCAGCGGCCCCCAATGGGCCAAGTCAGGCAAATAGTTAATATTCCTCTGTGAGAGATGGTGCTCCAACAGCCGTCCCCCTCTTCCTGGGGGTGTATCTGGGTCAGACTCTTTAACTAGTTACCAGCGCTCCCAACGACCCCAGAATAACAATAAAGAAGGAGATGCTTCCATAGTGAAGTACTTCCAATACAAGTTTAATAATAAAAAGTAGTAACTTACATTACAAACTAATAACTGTCAGCGAAATAGCAGCAGAGACGATAAGGCTTCCGGGTACGTGGGTGGGCTTTGATAAAGTCACGTGGGTGTGACGCAACGCGTCAGGGTAGGAGGAGCCAGGTGCCGACGCTTCCCGGGGACGGCCGTACCCGGAAGCCTTATCGTCTCTGCTGCTATTTCGCTGACAGTTATTAGTTTGTAATGTAAGTTACTACTTTTTATTATTAAACTTGTATTGGAAGTACTTCACTATGGAAGCATCTCCTTCTTTATTGTTATTCTGGGGTCGTTGGGAGCGCTGGTAACTAGTTAAAGAGTCTGACCCAGATACACCCCCAGGAAGAGGGGGATGGCTGTTGGAGCACCATCCCTCACAGAGGAATATTAACTATTTGCCTGACTTGGCCCATTGGGGGCCGCTGATAGAGGTGAGAGGCTGGGGGAAACACCTGTGTGCTGCACCAGTTTTTCAAGTGTATGAATCCAGCAGAAAGTCACGCTACTGGCATGTTAATATCAACCATTTGTATGGACATTATGAATCACATTGCATGAAGTATTAATATTTTGGACTTGATCACATTTTATTGTCACATAATTTTTTTCATATATTTTTTTCTTTTTTTGGGGGAGAGGTGTTGAATTTTGGGAGTCCATTTGAGAGTCGGATCTGTCATATTATGCACAGCTCTGCACTTATGTCACTTTTTTTGCACGTGATCACTTTGTATTTATATATGTGATATAGAGTTGCATTCTTTAATCATTATTGCATCACAGCTGCCACCAGAAATATTTTGTTTACCAAATTTTGTCTTTTTATTAAGCTGAAGAAAATTATGCACAATGTATGACACATTTGTGAGGAATTGTTTATTTATATTAATTTTGACTGTGTCCTATTAGCACCTTTAGTCATTTTTTCACATAGTCTGATTGACGAACACTTGATCCATTGGATGATATATAGTTTATTTTGATTTATTTATCAGTATTCAATATTTTTGTTGACTTTATTGCCCCCTAATGGGAAAAGTGAGTATTGTTTACCAAGAGTGTTTGGAGTATTGAGCAGTAAGGAAGCATGGAGATTTTTCAGTTTGAGATGTACATCAAGCGGTACACTTAGACTAGCGCCACATAACTTTGACCTTTATTACGCTACTTATTAGGGTGGGTGAGGCCACCTCATATGTTGGCAGCTTCTCTAAATCTCTGTTCTAGTGCCCTTGATTCTGTGAGAACTTGGTTGTGCGCATTAGTTCTGTAACACTTCAGTGTTATTGCCCTAAGATAGGAAGTGAGAAAGAACTACAGACCACCTTCCCTTATCATCGACTCACTAATATGGGGAGGTGTTGTGTAGTCTATAGAGAGCTGGGAACAATGCTAGCTGATACCAGTACAGCACAGGTAGGAAGCACAGGAATCCAGCTTACAAGATTTCGAGCATGATCAACAGTGTTTCTTTTTGCACGTGAACAAATACTTTCAATGGTATTTTAACAGACCAAAGGGAGCAAATAAGAGAAGTTAATTGTTAGGATTTACATACATTTTAAAGACTGAGGTGGTGTGACCGATGGCAAAACAAGGCTTATTCTGACAATGGTCCAGCTCTGGGTTTGATTCATTAAGTTATAATTAATTAAATTAATTACCGTATTTATCGGCGTATTACACGCACATTCATTTTAAGAGGGAAGTTTCAGGAAAAAAACTTAAATTTTAAATAAGGAACTTTGAAGCAAAATAAGGGTCAGTGCCCATATGCAGCCTCACCATTGCCACCAATGCAGCCTGATCAATATCACAAGCCTCATCAGTCCACATCAATGCAGCCTCACCATTGCCATCAATGCAGCAGCCTCACCATTGCCATCAATGCAGCAGCCTCATCATTGCCATCAGTGCAGCCTGATCGATGCCCATCTGCAGCCTAGAGGGGACAGGGAGGGGGGCGGGACGAGCGCCGACAGATTACATACAGTGAAAATCTCCTATGATAGACAGAACAGTGGTCCAATGGCGTCCCAGGAGATGGGACTTCCTATTACAGAGGCTGCCAAGTAAACAGGAGATTCTCACTGTATGTAATCTGACGGTGCTCGTCCCAAACCCCCTCCCTGTCCCCTCCGAGGCAACTAAAATTTAAGTATTGGCGTATAACACGCACGCACTATTTGCGCCCAATTTTCATGGTGAAAAAGTGAGTGTTATACGCCAATAAATACAGTAAATTATAATAGTGCTGTTGTCATCTCTAAATATGTATCTTTGGGAAATTTACAGTAAGCAAAATGGATAGTTAAGTGCTGTAAGCCCAATTTTATTTATTTTTATTGACTTGTAAGAAAATGGTTATCAGAAAAAGCTGAGAGTCTTGCATAATTGAACCACACTAGTATATCACACAATTTTAAATCACACAAACTATAGTGCTATACTAGCAGAAACTTCCATAATACGGTTGATATGATGTGGGTCTCCTAATTAGAGAACCTTTTTAGATAACTGAAAAGAGGCCCTTTATACCTTCTACATTTTGCTATTACAGTATTACTGCCTTGTTTTTTTTCCTATGCAGTTCATCCGCTTGAAGCCATCATTTGTATTTTGTTTATCCTCCAGTGAAGGGATCACTATGGTATTCCACTGGTTAATTAATGCAAGTCCGAGTTTAGATAAGGTATGTATATGTGGACAGAATTGTAGACAATCCCCAGATGGATTGAATCACAGGTGAATACCGGTGATGTTTCTCCGTGTATGGCAGTGTAGGAGTGTTCATATAGCCTTCTCCTGAACAGGAGATACGCTGCTAAGGTTAAGTGCACCTGAATAGTGTAAAAGTAAGACCTAATTATAGTCACTCTGCTTCCGAGATTAACAGGGGGGAATATATCTCGCAACACTACCCAGTGCAACCTCCTTATACACTTGTCAAACCTTGGGCTGCGGTATGTGTGCAGTGGGGATAAGCTTGGTGGTGGGATGTAGACCAGGGGGGAAAAAGAATGGTATAGCAAATACAGACCCAGCCGGGTGTATAGAGTTCCAATGCAGCTCACCGCTCCCCGATTCCCGAACCACTACAGCCAGTATCAAGATGGATAGAGATCTTCACAGGGGAGAAGGGATCCAGCTCCCTGCTTGGCTAGCACCTCACGTTGCAACCTCTGTTCACACAATCAAGCTACTTCCACACACAGAAGAGGACCAAAACAGACAGAAACAAAAACAGAGGCCAAAAGCAGAGCTCAAGAATACACAAAAGCAAAGTCAAATTTTAGAGAGGCACTTGCTCTCTAAATCATTGTACATCAAGTGTCATCAATTTTAATTGATTGGTACCATAGCTTGTAGACTCTAAAACTTTCACACAGATCAGATAATATAAAATGATTGGGTTATTTTTACCAAAGAAATGTAGCAGTATTTATTTTTTATTCAAAATGTATGAAGAAAAATTACATATTTGCAAAATTGTATAACAGAAACTAAGAAAAATGCATTTTTTTCCAAATTTTTTACCTTTTTTCATTTGTAACGCAAAAAAAAGAAAAAATCCAGTGGCGATTAAACACCACTAAAAGAAAGCTCTATATGTGTGAAAATAATGATAATAATTTTATTTGGGTACAGTGCTGCAGTGACTGAGCAATTCTCATTCAAAGCACGACAGCGCTGAAAGCTGAAATTTGGCCAAGGCAGGAAGGGGTGAAAGTGCCCAGTATCGAGGTGGTTAGGCAGCTTAGCTCATTTCCTTCTTGCCCTTGCGTGGGCTATGATCTCCTAGTGCCTTCCTTCCTGTGTTCTTGTGTATGACTTGGGCTGGCTAACTTCCCTTCCGGTTCCAGTTCCTGATTTTTGCTCCCGACTAGGCTTACTTCTGGTTTCCTGACAGCCATTCATCTGATTACCCACTCTGACATCCAAACTCTGGCTTTTGTTTTTTGACTACGTTCCTGAGCTGTGTTAATTTTGCTATTTCATTAAAGTGTGACTTTAAAGAGGAACTGCAGTCTTCTCACATAATTTGTAATAAAAATCATTTTTAATAAAAACATCTTTGCCATTCTGAAGCTTCCCTCCAACAACATATTATTTTATATATACTGTGATTCTGTACTTGACAAATATGCTGCAGAAATCTACCTCCATTAAGTCTGGCTGCATCCATTTTAACTGTGGGCAGCTGAAGTTGCTGCCTGTTCACTTCCTAGATTTACACAGACACACAGAGGCACACCTCCAGCTCTGCAGCTCTCATTGGCCCTGTTATGACTCCCCCCCCCCCTTCCTGGCAAACTCTCACGAGAGTAAGAGAGAGAGCTGTGCATTATGTCATAAGCCTAGGCTAATGACCAGACAAGAAAGAGGAAGTAGGCTGTAAGGTATTTACTGGCAGAAAAAAAATGTTTTACTATCCAAAGTTAAAACAACAAGGGCAGAAGATTTAATAGAAAAAAAAGATGAAAAAATTCCTGTAGGTCCGCTATAACTGCACTTTCTGTTTCCTTCTGGTTTATGGTTCCTGAATAGGGATGGGCTTTATGTTCGGGTCGAACATGAGTTCGACTCGAACATTGGCTGTTCGCCCCTTCGCCGAATAGCGAACAATTTGGGGTGATCGCGGCAAATTCGAAAGCCACGGAATACCCGTTAAAATTCTATGGGAGAAATCAAAAGTGCTAATTTTAAAGGTTAATATGCAAGTTATTGTCATAAAAAGTGTTTGGGGACCTGGGTCCTGCCCCAAGGGACATGTATCAATGCAAAAAAAAGTTTTAAAACCGGACGTTTTTTCGGGATCAGTGATTTTAATAATGCTTAAAGTGAAACAATAAAAGTGTAATATTCCTTTAAATTTCTATAGTGTCTATAGTATGCCTGTAAAGTGGCGCATGCTTCCTGTGTTTAGAACAGTCTGACAGCAAAATTACATTTCTAAAGGAAAGAAGTCATTTAAAACTACTCGCGGCTATAATGAATTGTCGGTCCCAGCAATACACATAAAAGTTCATTGATAAAAATGGCATGGGATTCCCCCACAGGGGAGCCCCGAACCCAAATTTTTTTTTAAAAATGCGTGGGGGTCCCCCCAAATTCCATACCAGGCCCTTCAGGTCTGATATGGATATTAAGGGGAACCCCCACCAAAATTTTTAAAAAATGGCGTGGGGTCCCCCCAAAAATCCATCCATCTTCCTCCGGCTTCTTCTCCACTTCGTCCTCTGATCCGCCTCGGGACACTTCTGTTCAGGTTACAGCTCTTATATAATGGAGGGCGGGGCCACCCGGTGACCCCACCGCCCTCTGACGCACGGGGACTTCCCTATGGCTTTTTTTTATGGTGTCAAAGGGGGGTGGGGTCACCTGTTTACCAGCAGGACCACCACATGGATCAGTTTTCCTTAGCGTTACAAACACTCCTTTTTTTATATTCTTTTATTATAGATGTATCAAAAAGAAAAGATATTAACAAGAATAGCAATCAACATTCTGTATCACATTTCTTATTTAAATCACTTGCTACACCCCTTCTTTTTATTCTTCCCATCCCCCCCCCCAAAAAAAAACCCAAATAATATATTTTTCCTTCTCATTCCCCTACTATCCCTCTGTCCTCCCCCCTCTCTCTACACCTCTATCAATGACATATATCCACCCGATTTCTTAAACTCAATCCAGTTTCACCAAATCTCATAATATATCCCCAATGAATCCTCTACTATGTGTATTGTTTCCTCCATGGACCTCATCCATTCCACCCTTGCTACCCATTCCTTCATCTTCGGGGCTTCTTGAGTTCTCCAAAGTCTCAGGATCAAGCTCTTAGCTCTATTTAGGAGATATGGGGCTAGGGTATTTTTATAAAGGGAAACCGCTTTCCTTGTATCGTGGAACAAACATACCCAAGGATCTTTCTGAATCCGTTCTCCTGTTATTTGGTGAACTGCCCCTATAATTCCCTCCCAGTAGGGTTGTATTTTTATGCACCCCCACCATAGATGCGCAAAGGTCCCCGGGGCATCACAACCCCTCCAGCAAGTTGGAGGGTTCTCTGCCCCATATCTATGCGCCCTTTGGGGGGGTCACATACCACCTTGCCAGTAGTTTATAGCACATTTCCATGGTCCTGACATCCCTTTCAGAGGAGCAGGCTATTCCTAATATTTTTTTCCTGTGTTCTTCATTTCTAAGGGGACCTATTTCTTCTTCCCATTTCCCTAGGTAAGATGGGTATTCATATTCTACTTCAGAATTTTATATATTTTAGGTATACTTCACTTTAGGCTTAGGGGGGAACCAAGCAATTTCTCGTTTAACCTCATGTGTCCCTTTACCCATAGTGTATGTGGTAATGGTTGTGTAAAATGTTGTAGTTGTACATATCTCCATTTATCCAGTGGTTTGTTTCCCCATTTGCATGTGATTTCTGCATAAGTGTATAATCTATTTCCTTTCAGCACGTCTTGCAGTAATATTTCCTCCTTTTTTGCCAATCTAATGAAATATATATGTTCTTCTTTTCCTGGCTTGAAATTATTTGTGCCTAGACATGTGCACACTAAAATATTTCGTTTCGGAATTTTGTTTTCGTCCGAAAAATAAATGTATTTAGTTACTCCCGAAATTTGTTTTTATTTATTTCGTTTTTATTTATTTTGTTTTTCGTTAAAAATTGCATTCGTCCGAAAATCCAAATTAAGGTTGAATCTGTCATTGAAGGCTTATGGTGTCTGTCGAATGTTCAAAGAAGATTCGACGGAGCAGCTAAATTGTACGACGCCGTATAGTTTACCTGCTCCGTCGAATCTTCTTAGAACTTTCAACAGACACCATAAGCCAAAGTACGTGTGTACTTAGTTCTAGCTATTTTACTGCTCCTCCTCTTTGGTTACAATCAGCCAATAACATTCATCATCATCATTATTTTTATTTATCTTTTCTCCCCTACGTCAAATCTTTTCTCCCCTGCGTCAAATCTTTCTCCTCTACGTCAAATCTTTTCTCCTCTACGTTGAATATTTTCTCTCTATGTAGAATAATCTTGGACTAATAGAGTTAAGGTTAGGCACATTCGACCACAGGTTTGATGGACACAGATTGTTATTGTCATCATCATGTCGAATCTCCTATCTGTATCGAACTGTTGTAACAACGAAAAGGAAAATAAAGCATTTGTTTATGTCGGATCTTTCGTTTTTCAGATTCTGCACTTTCGTTATCGTTTGTTAAAACTATAACGAAAATACCTGAAATTCGGACAAAATGCATTCGGACGAAAACGAATGCACATGTCTACCTAATATCGACATTAGTGGTGAATTATAACCCCAGTGATATAACCTAGTCAACCTGTCCCATATCTTGAAAGTGTTTCTCGTTAGTGGGTTTGTGCTCAAGCCTAAATCTTGATAATGTGGTGGTATCCAAACCATCTTCCCTATGTCTACTTTACTCTGTGAGATTTCTACATTTACCTAACTTTTCTCTTCCTTACTATAAATCCAGTCTGCAATACGAGAAATAGAAATCGCCTGATAGTATTTTTTAAAATCTGGTACTGCTAGTCCAACCATCTCTCTTTCTTTAACCAATGTCGCATACGCAATCCTAGGGCGTTTATATGCCCATATATATTTTAATGCCATTGATTTTAATTTCCTAAAATAGTCCTGAGGAAGTGTTATTGGGATCATTTGAAAAATATATATCAGCATTGGTAATATATTCATCTTCAATGCATTTATTACCCCTGTCCATAAAAAGGTTTTATATCTCAGGATGTTCAATTGTTCCTTAATCTTATTAAGCATTGGGATATAATTAGCCTTAAACAAAGCCCCTAGTGATGCCGTCAATTTTATACCAAAATGACCCAGCACCTCCTTACACCATATAAAGGGGAATTTGGGTTGGATTGCCTGCTGCTCCTCCCTCGATGTAGATATATTCAAAATCTCGTATTTGGACATATTTATTTTGAAGTTTGTCAGTTTCCCATACCGATTCAGTTCCTCTAGGACTATTGGGATTGTTGTCCGGGGGGTTAGAACTATAGAAAAGCAAGTCATCTACATACGCGGCTACTCTATACTCCTTTTCCCCTACTCTGACTCCACTAATAATAGGGTTTTTTACGAATAGTGGCAAGTAAGGGTTCCAAAGCTATTATAAACAACAGTGGAGAGAGGGGGCACCCCTGTCTTGTCCCATTGAATCATTCCAGGGGAGAAGACAGGTTCCCATTTATTCTAATTCTAGCCGCTGGGTGGTGGTAAAAAGCTGATATCCATCGCATCAGCCTCTCACCCACACCCACATGCCTCAATGTTTCAAACATAAAACCCCACTCTACCCTCTCGAAACCCTTTTTTCGGCATCTATTGACAGGAGTACCACCGGGGTCTCTCTCCTTCTTACTTTGTGTATCAAGAACATAGACTTCTGGGAATTATCCCTTCCCTCTCTCCTCGTCCCGAACCCTACCTGATCATTATGGATCCAACTTGGTTACAAATGTTTCAATATTTCTGCTATTATTTTGGCAAAAATCTTAATATCCGTGTTTAACAGAGATATTGGCCTATAGCTCCCTGGGGAAGCAGGATCCTTCCCTTCTTTTAAAATAAGGGTTATATGGGCCAATAATGACTTATTCCCGAGAGTCTCTCCTTCAGCCAGTACATTCAAATAGTCGCACAGCTTAGGGACCAAAAACTTTTGAAATTTTTTATAATATAAAATGTTGTATCCATCGGGGTCGGGGCTCTTTCCCAGGGACATGTTCTTTATTGCACTTCTTCTTCTTGCGAGATTGGCATTTCCAAATATTCAAGCTTCTCCTTAGATGCCCTGGGAAGGTCTAGGCCCCGTAGATACTCCTGGGCTTCAATCTTCCGCTTCTCTCTATCTGCACCTCTCTGGTTCACATCATATAGACCACTATAATATGAATGAAATATATTTGTTATTTCAAGGGAAGAATACATCATCTCTTCCTTGTCATCTCTAATATTAAGAATAAAGAACCTATTTTTTTTCCCAGACTCTTCTGGCCAGCCATTTCCCAGATTTATTACCCCATTAATATCTTTCCTTATTTACTGTATGGAAATGACATTTTCTTTCCTGTTCTAACAATTCCTCTAACTCCTCTCTTTTTATTGTTAACTCTCGCCTCTCTGGGATACCTTTAGGTCTCGTTCTTTGTTCTAATCCCTGTATCTCCCTATATAAGAGGGCCATCTTTTTTTCCCTTTCTTTCTTTTTCCCCGCTCCAATCCCAATCAAAATTCCTCTTACAAAGGCCTTGTGTGTTTCCCATAGAGTTGACCTAGAAATTTCTGCTGTATAATTAACATCAAAGAAGGCCTCCAACTCCTGCTCAATCCTCTTAATTATTTCAGGATCCTGAATAAGAAAATCATTCAACTTCCAGTTTTTTCCCACCGGGAGATTACCTGATATTTCCAGTTGAATTGTAACTGGGACATGGTCAGAAATAGTAATTGCTTTGATGTCCGCACCTTTAAGGCATGGTACCAATTGATGTTCTATTAACACATAATTAATCCTTGAGAATGTCCCATGGACAGGGGAGTAAAAAGTGTAGTCTTGTTTCCCTGGATATCTGATCCTCTAAGCATCTATCAGCTGAAAGTCTAGTAGCAATTTTTTTACTGCCCTTTGCCTTTGAGCTGTATATCGAGGAGAACTTCCTGAAGTGTCCACCCGAGGATCTATACTCAGGTTTAAATCGCCTGCTATTATCAGTTTTGCCCTCTTTGAAAGCTTCGAGTTTTCTCAATGTTCCCCTTAAAAATTTATCAGGGTCCCTATTTGGAGAATAAATATTTGCAATTGTACATTCCATATTAAACAGCTTCCCCTTGATAAAAAGGAACCTTGCCTCTGGGTCTGCTAGACGCTCCCTCACTGTAAATACCATCGTTTTATCAAAGACAATGGCTACGCCCCTTGAGTGTCTTGATGTTGTATCCCCATAAAACCACATAGGGAACAGATGTGACGATAGCCTGCACCCTGAGGCATGTGTAATGTGTGTTTCCTAGAGACACACCACATTCACCCCTAAAAAATGCAATTCTTTGTTTACTTGTGTACTTTTTTTTGGAGTGTTTAATCCCCTCACATTATACGTGGCTAAATTTACCAAGACCATGGTTCAGTCCAAGGAGTGTCTGCCCGTCCCGAGGAGGCTACGAGAGAGAGGAGAGAGAACAGGAAGGAAAAAAAACCCCTCAACCCCTAAGAATCCGCCACCCCTCAATTCCCACCCCCCTCCCCCCTCTCTCTGGAACAGTATACCTAGAAAAGGCTGGCCAGATTCCCTCTTTCTGTTCAATATATGGGACTAGTAAACATCATCCAGATGTTGCCTTATCTCCATATCTACCAAGGGTGCTGCTGCCTTTGACCCCTCTAGACCCTCTGCCAGTACCCCAGCCCCACCCCCTGTCCCCACTCATTATTTTAAATTAATCCTTCAATATTTCACCCCTCTTATCCTGGCACAAGGAGCTTCACCTATATGGGTCCCCCTTTTCCTCCCCGCCCCCCCTTCCACCCCCCCCCAGTCTATCTCTTATTGCCTAGAGGGGGTAATATTCCTTCTTCCTCCCCCCATCCTGGTAGGAGGGGGTAAGATGTCCAGTTTATGACAAATCTTTTGGAAATCTCAAGACTACAGTTCGGCCATCTCTCTTCCCTCTAAGACAAGCTGGGAATCCCCATTGATATGATATGTTCGATATCCTGAATTGTTCAGTTAGAGGTTTAAGAAGTCTCCTTCTCGTTAAGGTCTCAATGGATAGATCTGAAAAGATCTGCAGCTCAACTCCTTCATAGGAGATTCCTGCTGAGTTTTGCATTTTCTCCGTAATTTTAAATTTCTCTTCAGCAGCATATTGAAACATCAAATCTCTTGGGCTTTCTGTCCTTTGGATGTGATGTCTTGTGATCTTGTGCACTCTATCAATTTTCAGTATTTCTGCCATTTCTCTCTCCAACAAAGGGTTAAACAGTTCCTGCCTCACCTTTGTCAAATCCTCATTACTATGCTTCTTTGGGAGACCTTTTATGTGTAGGTTTTTACGTCTACTTCGGTTCTCTTGGTCCTCCAACTTATAAAGAAGAGCTCTATTTGTTCATTGCATGGATTTCATCTGTTCATTTATTTCCTCGAATCTCTGATCATAATCGTCCAGTCTTCCCTCTATCTCTTCTACCCTTCCTAGAACTTGCCCAATATCTGACCTTATTGCGGCAATATCTACTTTTAATGATATCTCCATTTATACCAGCATCTCTGCCAGCATCTCTTTAATTTGAGGGACACCCTCCTGAACTTCCATGGATTTTGTGCGCTCTTCCATTGATGGATCACCTCCTCCTCTCTTCTTCTGCACAGCATTTTGGGCTCTGGTACCTCCCTGGGAATTATTCCCATTACTTTTTGACCGGATAAAGGCTGGGTCAGATAGTTTAACAAGATAAGGAGATCAAAGAGATTAAGGTCAAACTTTTATCCCATAAAAATTCTCCTGAGTACAATGCTCTTTCTTCCAATCTCCAGAATTATCTGGAAAAGGAAGATAAGGACCAGAAAAATAAAAAACAAAAAAAAGTACTCTAGGAACATGGGGGACTATAAGAATGGCACTGTGTTCGGTTGGCAAAAACTTTATGCTTCCAACCCAACGACTGTCACCTCTTCATCCTCCATAGCAGGTCCCCCCAACACCTCCACCTCTGGAACAATGGACATAGAGACCCAACCTATAGGTACTCCAGTGGGTGTTAGAAGGAGAGAGGATCCAAGACATGAATCCTCACCACGCATTGGACTACGCCACTACAACCCACATACCCCTTATGGTAGCCAGAGGGGTAGAGGCCAAAATAGAAGTAAACGTGGGGCGAGGGGCCATCATAGTCGCAGCATGCGTCACTCTGAACCTCATTCGGGACGTATGGGTACTTCCTCATCTCAACATAGAGATTATGTCGAGACATACCACACTGACCCCCACCATTATTACCAACCCCCCTTGCCACGTATAATAGGTTCTCTCCCCTTAGAGGCACGTGGGATGACGAATACAGAGATGACTACAGACATGATACTAGATTTAGACATGAGCAGTCATCTTATAGTTATCACCAACCCAATGCCAATCAACACGGTGGCCAGGTTTTTCACGAGGACCAAAGACCATGAAAAAGGGGTCCAGACCGAAGAGAGGCACAAGGGGAGGGAGGAGAACACAAAGGAGGAAAAAGAAGGAGAACTTGAAAGGCCAAGGAGTTTTCAATCTAAGTGCCAAACCATTAACTAAGGAGGAACTTTCTGTCCTAGACAAGGGCCTTAAATTTGCCCCTCCAAAGAAATTGGACAGATTTGGCACTTACATTGACATCCATAAGTATATAAGGAAATTAAATGTTCAGCGCTACCTCATCTCTAACCCCTACAGAGGGGGAGGTGGCGCTGTTTCATCTGGAACTGTTCATTCAGGTCTAAGTAACCCTTCACTATTCAATCCACCCGTTCCTGTAGCACCTGCTATAAGTATTTTTAGGGATCTTGTCCTTAAGGATTTAGCAGAGCTTCCAGATAAACACATACGCCACCACCCATTGTCTAACATAGGCGCTAAATTTGCCCCTAGCCTCGCCAATCTTTTTATGGTGAGGTGGGGGAGGATGTCGTCTATGCCAATAGGGATCCTTCCCTTACGATGTGGGTGCAGTACATAGACGACATCCTCCTCCTCTGGAAGGGTAGTGCCGAATCACTTGATTCATTTTTCAAATATTTGAACGATAACGGCAGAGGTATCTCCCTATCCTATACAGCCAGCAGAGACAAGATTATTTTCTTAAATTTAGAAATTGGAATACGTAATGGTAGATTTCATTTTCAGATGCATTTCAAACCCACAGATCGTAACAGCTTTGTATCACCAGACAGCTGTCATCATCGATCCTGGCTTGACTGCGTGCCATGCAGTCAATTTCTCAGGCTACGGAGAAATTGTTCTGACATTGATACATTTAAAGCACAGTCTGAGCATTTAAGAACCAAATTTATAGACAAGGATTACGATCCACACCTTGTCGACCGCGAGTTCCAACATGCCCTAGGGATTAACAGGGACTCATTATTAGAAGAAAGACCCAAAAAAGAACAAGGAGATATGTTTAAATGGTCCATGCTTACCTCCTTTTCTATCCAACACAAACAAATTAGAGCCATCCTCTCCAAACATTGGGGTATTCTGAAGAACGATGGTGTCTTAAATACAGTTTCGCCAGATCGAGCTAAAGTCATCTTTAGAGGAGCCCCCACTTTACAGAGCAAAATTGCTCCAAATATTATCAATCCTCCTACACGCCAGCTGTTTTTTCATGAGATGGAAGATTTCTATTCGTGTAGAAAGTCTACAGTGTGCCAACATAACTCCGGGATAGGACGAAAAACGTACCTGTACTACTAGCCACATTGTATATTTGATCACATGCCACTGTGGGAAACAGTATGTAGGTCGCACCATCCGCTCATTTGCGGTTAGAGTAGCGGAGCACATTGCTCTCATTAAGAACGGTGATACCAAACATACTGTGACAAGACACTATAAGTTAAATCATAAGCGTGTAATCGAGGGAGCACAATTTGTGGTGATCGACAAATATATACCCCCCTGGAGAGGTGGTGCCAAGACCAGAGGGGTGTCTCCTTTAGAGACCTTCTGGATTCATGAGCTCCGTACATACTTCCCGTTGGGTATTAATGTGGAGCTGGACATCAATGCCTTCATCAATAGGGATTGAGGCCCAGCCCTACTAGTTTACATCGCTCTCTCTTGTCCAAATTTCCAACCTTAAATTAAAAAATACCCTTAATTCTCTTCATAGTTCAGATATATATATATCTTTTCACATGTAAAAAAGATTTTTTCTTTTATCCTGTATGTTACGCTTACACGTGAGATATATGTGTGAGATATAATTGTATATTGTTATGGGAGCCCACTCCACACGTGTGCACTCACATAATATTGTGGGTTTGCTACTGACAGTGCCCAATTTATTTATATACGGGCAATTTTATTTCTCTTGTTTATATTTTCTTCATATTTTCTATTTTTCACACTGATATTTGGACTACACTGTCACTTAACACTTTCCAAATATAAGGATGTATATTGGTCCTTTGATAATATTACATTCACATACACTTATGTCTTTGCACATAGATTGTCCCCCCAACCGGTAGGGACAATAGCTATGTATTAAGTAACAATTCTTTTTAAATTTATTATGTATGTCTTTCTTGTTAATACAGACACACATACAACCATTTCACGTTTTTATCCACATTTTTTCATTTATTTTCATGTTCGCATGTTCATCATGATACACTCGGACCTCTCACACCGCGCTGGCCCCAATGTTTTGTTTATTTGGGGCCACCGCATAATATACACGTTATTTTGCCTTTTTACATATTACGGCACTTCTCACGTACACTGTGTTTATCTCCAGGCGGGGCTTTTCTAACATACAGGCTGGACCGCCCCCTGAGTGATGAGTCATTTCAGTCACTTCCACCGAACTGGTGCGCATGCGCAGGGTGCGCGTGCGCATCATTGTTGGTTGGACCAGGCCGCATATACGTCACTACGCATCACTGACGGCCACAACAAGGGTCATCTCTGAATGATGAGTCGTTCCAGTCTCTTCCGCCTAGCTGGTGCGCGTGCGCAAGGTGCGCGTGCGCATCATTGCTGGTTTGATCGCGTTACATAGACGTCATTGCGCATTACCGACGGCCATAATATGGTGCATTATGTTATTTGTTTTTTATTTGTGTTTAACACGCCGCACTGAAACAATTCCTAGAGTCACATACACATTTTCCTGGCACATGAGGATTTTGTTTTAAGTTTATACATGACAGTTTTGGGCCATATTTTTGAGTACACTATCGACCTCATTGGTTTCACTTCCGGTATTAGCAACTGGCTTCATTGTGAGGCGTGGAACGCACGCCGAGTGGCCATTTTGCCTCAATACCGGAAGTAGCAATTATACACAACGTGGAGTTGTCCCTCATCATTAAGATCATTCTCTCTATATATACCTTGGAGACCCCCCAGACGATGTCTAAGAGGACGAAACGCGTCGGGTAGGACCCCACTGCCGCCATACTTCTACATCGCTGATTTTAAAGATATACACATGAGTGTATTCCTTGTTTTCAATAAATTTGATACTTGTTTTTTGGAATTACGCTATGTGGCCTTTTCCCTTCTTGCTTTACATCATTGCCACCTACTGTTCAACATCATCCTGAGGGACACACCTATTCGTGGTTTACTCTTGGATGTCCATCTCCACTATTCTTCCGGAACATCTACCACAACCCACCACTCAAGCCTTATTTGACCCATTGGGGCGTATGTCCTCTTGGGTCCATGAGATCCGGTAAGCCTTCTCATTGTCGGTGGTGGTGCGTTTCTTATGCCTTCACTTCAGATGTCACGCAATTACTTTGTTTTTCACATGAAGTCACTGCATTTATATGAACTAGCAGCTCACATGAATCTCACATATATGGAGGACTTCCTTCTAAGCCTCTCCTAGACGTTTTTCATCATCAGTTGGATTATATTGTCCTTATGTTGAATTTTTAGTTTTAGCGCTATACATTTTTGTTTTTGAGTCAGATAGTTTCCCTGTCTTATTCTCCTCCTCCAGAATTTTATGCCTAGTAGTTCCTGTTCATAATGCAATTGCCTTTCCTCTCATTTTCAAGATACTCAGGTGGTGGGGGAAAGGGAGGAGAAAGTTCATCAAATATTAAATTCCTTTGAGCACTTCAGTGAACTATTCATATATTCAACACCTTGACCTCTGCGAATCATCCACTTACTCCCTCATGCCACCACTTAATAAGAGCAAATAAATCCTCTAAAGGAGTTAGTTTGCAACAGGAAGCAAAAGCAAAACACAGAAAATAACTAAAATAGAGCAAAGAGAAAAAGTAGTTCTTATGCCCCTCTGGGGTCCCTCAGTAGTGTCTGCTGGCCATCAGCCAATACAGGAGATATATTTATGCATATATATTTAGTAACAATTACAGAACATTAACATTTGTTTGGCCTTTATATAACATTTCTTTAACTCTTCTTATATACTGCCATTTGCATAGTATTTGCCTAGTAGCTGCATATCACACCAAAGAATTAGTTCCAGGGTAGGTACAAGCAAGTAACTAGGAGGGAGATAGGGAGTTCCCAAATATCCTTTGAAAATCCTGCTATTCATCCATATACACGAGGGAGAGAATGGACTCAAATCAGATCTATTTAGATTTTAGTAGGAAACATTTACTGAGCTCTTTTTTAAGGAAACATTTTAAAAAAGTCAACTGGAGGAGTTGGTTTGCGGCAATAAGTTGAAGCAAAAACAAAAAATAGCAAAAATAAAGCTGAAAAGGAAGGCAGTTCTTGGGCCCCTCTGGGGTCTCTCAGTAATGTCCACTGGCCATCAGCCTATGCAGGAGATATATTTATGCATGAAAACTTAGTCACAGTCACAGTTACAGTTCCAAAGCATACATTTTAGAAAGTTCATTTTTAGCCTTAAGACCTTTCAGTTGAGCATTAATATGACATTTATTTGACCTTTGTATAGCATTTCTTTGATCTTCTTATACACTCTCATTTGCATAATATTTGCCTAATATTTGCAGATCACACCAGAGAGAAAGAAAGATTACTTCCAGGTTAGGTATAGGCAAGTAACCAGGAGGGAGATAGGGAATTCCTAGATATACTTCACTTCTCCTGCTGTTCACATTACAAGAAGGGAGAGAAGTGGGCTCAGTTCAAGTCTATTACTAGCAAGCATTCACTGAGCTCTTATTTAAGGAAACATTTTCATACCACAGTCCGTTTGGTCCACTTCCCCTTTCTTTAGATGGATCTGCAACAGTGTCCTCTCTCAGAGAGGCTATAGATCTCACCTCGATCATCTCTTCCTCTCCATCAACAAGGGGGATCTATGCTCCAGTTGGTGTTAGTAGATCACCTTGGTCTGTCTCCCGTCCCTCCATCTCAGGGGGGCAGCTGCAGCAATCACTGGTTCACCACTGCGAAGTCAGTACACTGCTCCGCCGGCTAGCAGGGACATTCCCTTCGGTGACCGGCCAGGAAAGCAGCAGCAATGGAGAGTCCGGGAGGGGCATGCACGCAGAAGAAGGGGGGTTTCTTGGAGCCTCACTGTACCTTGCCAGGAGCTAAACCCCAGAGACCAGTTCATAGAACCGAGCGGTCGTTACGGGTAGTGGGAATGCCGTTAGCCAGCGTCACGTCCTTGGTGTCTCGGCCTCGGCGTCTCGGCATGTCAGGGGTAGCAGGAGGCGGTGATCACAGGCGGGGCCGAGATCCTTGGCGCAAACCTACGTGTCAGCGCTCCACCCCCCCATCATCCCTAGGATTCTGTCCTGTGTTACAAACACTCCTGATTCAAACTGTTCATCTGTATCCTCCTACCCTGGCTGCTCCAGTACAACCAGTGTTGCAAGCTATCCCTGCTGCTGCTCCTTTCTCTGTTCAGGCAGCCACCTCTGACACCACCATTGTAATGCCCCGTACATACGGTCGGACATTGATCGGACATTCCGACAACAAAATCCTAGGATTTTTTCCGACGGATGTTGGCTCAAACTTATCTTGCATACACACGGTCACACAAAGTTGTCGGAAAATCCGATCATTCTGAACGCGGTGACGTAAAACACGTACGTTGGGACTATAAACGGGGCAGTAGCCAATAGCTTTCATCTCTTTATTTATTCTGAGCATGCGTGGCACTTTGTGCATCGGATTTGTGTACACACGATCGGAAATTCCAACAACGGATTTTGTTGTCTGAAAATTTTATAGCCTGCTCTCAAACTTTGTGTGTCGGAAAATCCGATGGAAAATTTGTGATGGAGCCTACACACGGTCGGAATTTCCGACAACAAGGTCCTATCACACATTTTCCATTGGAAAATCCGACCGTGTGTACGGGGCATAAGAGATATAAAAGAAACAAGTGGGGGGGTGCCTCCCCCCTTGTTTCTTTTATATGTTTTGCAGAGTTTCTGGACACACTCTGAGGATGGCTGCCCCTTTTTAAATCACCCCCTTACCGTGGTTCAACTTTGTTTTTATCTAAAGACTGACTAATCAAATGTGCATTATTACAAACTAAGGACATTGCCTCCTGGAGCGCCAGATACCCAATTTACCTTCACCTAAGAGTTATGACTGGTTCTGCTCCGCTACTCCAGTGTTTCATGTGTCTAATTACCCACTCTGGCATCCAAACTCTGGCTTCTGTTTTTTTTACTACTTTTCTGAACTTTCTTACTTTGCTGTTTCATTAAAGGTGTAGTTTTAACTGCATGTTCTGTCTCCGTCTCGTTTATGGTTCCTGAAAAATATTTATAACAAAAATTTTACCTTTTTATTTAACAGTAAAAAGTACACTTAAAAAAGGAGAAACCAATCAAATCTTCCATGTATTATGGTTTTATTTTATTTTATGAAATGAACAATATAAATGTTTAAATTTACATTTGATATTACAAATACATTATTTAATATAGTTTTGATGGACAGCTTAAACAATTAAGGATATGTTTGTTTGCCTTTAACTGAAAAGGGGATGTTGGTTTGGATTATTTCAATACAGTCATAAAGATTATGAAATTAGTATATAATATTTTAAATTAGGCCTCTTAATTAACAAAACAACTGCAATAATTTTTAGACTCAAGAGTAATAAGTGCATTGGGACGCAAAAGCTCCCTGTTGTTTAATTAATGCTATTTACAACTAGCTGTGTTGGTATTCATTTTTTTTTTGTATCCTCTCAGGAAAACATATTTGAAATCAGCCTCCATTGTTTATGTTACTGTGTGTTTTTCATGTTTATTAATAGACTTGTCAAGATGGGAGAACAATTTTTAAATAATCATTTATAGTGCACTTTGCAACTTGCACCACCATATGTGCACAGCCCAATCATATATAGTCATTAGGAATGATCTGCTGGTTCGATTTAAACCCTGGTTCAGACCAAATTCTCACTGATCTGAGATTTGGCGACCAGCCAAACGTAATCCTTATTCGACTAAACTAAACCTCCGACTGCAATGGGAAGTGCATATTGTGACAGCTTCCTGCTCAGCACTCCTGGTTGTTAGGGAACCAGTGGCTGTGATATTATTGAACAAATACACTCATGTCCATATTTAGTAAATTACATCACTTGGGAGACCAGCTCTTTGGTTTAGACCCCTTTCACACTGGGGCGTTTTTCAGGCATTTTTCAGTTGCTTTAGCGTTAAAAAAAGCACCTGTAAAGCGCCTGAAAGAAGCCTCATCTGCAATCCCAATGTGAAAGCCCGAGTGCTTTCACACTGAGACCCCTTTCACACTGGGATGCTTTTCAGGCGCTTTAGCGTTAAAAAAAGCGCCTGTAAAGCGCCTGAAAGAAGCCTCATCTGCAATCCCAATGTGAAGTGCTTTCACACTGGGGCGCTGCGCTGGCAGGGCGTCAAAAAAAGTCCTGCAAGCAGCTTCTTTGCAGCACTTTCGTGTTTTTGCCACCGGGCTGGGTGCGCCGATGGACCGAGCCCTTTCACACTGCCAGCGCCCGAAAAACACCTGAAAAACGCCCCAGTGTGAAAGGGGTCTTAAGCGGCGCTTTACCAGTGTTTTTTGAGCACTGGCAGTTGAAAGGGCTCGGGCTTTCACATTAAGATTGCAGATGAGGCTTCTTTCAGGTACTTTACAGGCGCTTTTTTTAAGGCTAAAGCACCTGAAAAATGCCTGAAAAACGTCCCAATGTGAAAGGGGTCTTACATTCTGTGGCAGGGACCGGGAACTGTCATTTTCACCAAGCAGTTGTCAAGAAATGATCCTGCCGGTGGTCAGCAGCTTTTTTCTTTTGCTGAGTCAGCGAGCGTGGTTAAAAGACTTTTGAAAAGGTGTATGTCTTTACTTACTATGTGCTCCTTACTCATTCACATGGAGGGAAGGATATGGAGGTCCCTTATTTTTACAGGGGGTCTTCCAGATTTCGATAAGCCCCCCACCCGCTGACCCCCAAAACCACCAGGCCAGGGTTGTGGGGAAGAGGTCCTTGTCCTCATCAACATGAAACAAGGTATCATCCCCATTTTAAGGGCAGGTAAACTAGTATAGTTTAAAAATCGGTAGCCACACGATCATCCCCTTCCATTCACAGCCACCCCAAAGGGTATAGAATTTGGGGGAGACCTCAAACTGTGTGTTTTTTTTAAGTATAGGGTCCCTTTTAACATTAAGATCATGGTCAAGAAAAGGGTCTAGTATGTATTTTAGGGGAAACACCATGTCATTCTATTTTTTTGTGGGGTTCCCCATTAACATCTATGCCAGACCCTCATCTAAGACAAAGGTCTTGTATTGAAGGGAATTCCTGGCCTCTTTGTATACAAACAGAACGACAAATCGATTTTATGGATACTATTAAACGTGTATATGCCACATCCCAAGCTTGATTATACAAATATAATAAAATTTGAACAGGATTTTTGAGGTGTATATATGCCTATTGGTCAAAATGGAAAATTTCTATCAAATACTTACCGTAATTTTCCTTTCCTGATGGACTCCATGGCAGCCTATGTGTTGGTTAATCCCACCCCCTCATACCTCATAGGACCCCTCTCCCATAAATCTTTTCTCCGGGCCATAATTTAGCCTTCTCCAGCCACTGGGAGGGAACTCCTGCTGCCATGGAGTCCATCAGGAAAGGAAAATTACGGTAAATATTTGATAGAAATTTTCGATTTTCCTGACAGACTCCATGGCAGCCTACATGTGGGAAATAACTAGCCATACACACCCGGGTGGGCAGAGTGCTGGACAAAAGAAAAAAGGTTTAATTGTCACCATCAACAGACAAGATACGTAAACCAAATTTAACAGAAGATAAAGCTGGCTCTACGCAGGTTTGCACCATGGATGTGTTAATTGAAGACCACGAGGCCGCCTTGCAAAAACTTCTGGAGCCACGTGACGTGAAGCCGCCCATGATGTAGACACACTCCTAGTTGAGTGAGCAGTCACCGTTTCTGGAGGCACCAAGCCCTTAGCTTTGTAAGCCCACTGAATGGCCTGAACAATCCATACTGCAACAGATCTGGAAGAGGCACGCATTCCCTTATTCTTTCCATGAAAAAGAACAAACAGGTGGTCAGTCTGACGGAACAAAGCAGTAGCTTCTAGATATTGACTCAGAGCTTTCCCGACATCTAGGGGATGAATACTGGAATCCTCAGAAGATTTGAACGTTGGAAGAGCAATCTCCTGGATTGTCGTGAAACACAGATGACACTTTGGGGTTTGAACCCAACATAGGAATTAAGACTACCTGATCAGGAAAAAGGTTAGACATGGCTCCTTTCATCCCAGAGAGCTGATTTCAGAGACCCTCTTGGCCGATGTTAAAGCCACCAGAAAGGCGACTTTTAGAGAGAGTTCTTTAATAGAGGACTGATCTTCATGTTCCAACTCTCTACCTGAGAAGAAATCCAGGACAGTGGGAAGATCCTATTTAGAGAATCTTGGCTTTTTCTGAGGTCTGAGCCTTATTGCTCCTCTGAAAAACTGCTGAGTAAGAAGGTGTCTAGACCAGGAAATGCCCGTAAAGGCAGAAATTGCAGAGACTTGGACTCACAGCGAGCTGACTGACAAGGAGAGATCCAAGCCCGATTGTAGGAAGCCCAGGATATCATTAATCTTTGGATTATTGCAAGACCCTGCATTGGAAGAGGTGTAGTCTGCAATTTTTTTTTTTCAGATCCTCTCGTAGACCCTGTTGGTACCTGCTCTTCTGGGATTCAATAATGTGGAGATAGCCCTACTTGGACAGCCTAGGGCCTCCAGCCTTCCCCTCTCAAGAACCAGACCATCAGATGATAGACCGGGCATGGATGTAGAGTTGCCCCCTGTGATAGGAGATTTGGCCAGTTTGGCCTGTTTGGCCTGTTTGGCCACTACAGGACTATTGCCACTATCTCTGCTTCTTCCATCCTGAGCTTCAACAGAAACTAATAATGACAGGAATTGGGGGAAAGGCATAGGCCCTGTGGAACCACCAAAGATCTGTCAGAACATCTACCCCAAAAGCCTGGAGACACTGAGACCTCGTGTAGTATCTCTCTAGTCTGAAGTTGCACAGGGAGGTGAACAAGTCTACTTCCAGAATGACTCCCAGGGACAGGACCCACCTGAAGACTTCGGGGTGGAGAGTCCATTCGTTGCTGTCCAGAGAAACTCTTGACAGAAAATCTGCCTGAACGTTCTGGACTATCCTGCGAGAGGAAAAATTCCATATGCCTTGGGCTACTTCTGTCAGGCAGAGAACACCCGGCCCCTGTTGCTGGCATCTGTTGTGATGGTGACCCAAGACACAGGTGCGATGGAGTGACAATTGAGGAGGTTCCTCTGTTTTAACCACCAAGGAAGGCTCTCCCGCATGGATAAAGTTATTCGGATAGAGTGATCCCGAAGCCCTGGGTTCCACTGCTGGAGGAAGCCCTTCTGGAAGGGCTGCATTTTCCACTGAGCCCACTTTACCATAGGTGTTGTTGCTACCATGGTGCCAATGATTTTTAGGCATTGAGAGGCTCAGAGATGAAAGGACAAACCAAACTCTGTCCCGGATCACTGGGATTTTTACCAGGGGTAAAGAGATGGTGCTCTTGATAGTGTTGAATTGTGCCTGAGGAATACCAGGGACTGCGTAGGATCCAGAAGCCAACCGAACTCGAGTAGAATGGAGAGGACCTGGGATCTGTGGATTAGCAACTGCTCCCTGTCCCGAGATAACAACAGCAGGTCCTCTAGCTAGTGATACAGACGGTCCTGATCAAAGCCACGACAGCCAACAAGAGTTTTGAAAACACACAAGCCAATGTAAGCCCGAAGGGGAGACAGATGAACTGCAGATGGATTTGATCGACAGCAAAGGTATTTCTGGAATTCTGACGCTATCGGGACATGGAAGTAAGCGTCCTTCAGGTCTATGGACACGAGCCAGTGGCCTGGTTGGATTGCTTGGATAAGCAATGTCTCCATCTTGAACTTCTCCTTCTTGATAAAAAAAATTCAAGTGGGTTAGGTCTATAACTGGCCCCCAGGAGCCGTTTTTCTTCAACACCATAAAGAGGGGTGAATAGACCCCTTGAAACCTCTTGTTGGCTGGAACTGGTATTGCAGCGCCCTGAGTCACCAGAGACTCTGCGTAGATCAGGAGAATTTGCTTTTTCTCTTCCGAGAGAGGCAAGGATGTGGGTATGAATCGGAAAATGGGTGGGTTGCTGAATATCCAGGCATGGCCTAATTTTGATGACCCAATGATCTTTGATTGAGGCTGCCCAGATGTGTTGAAAGCGAAGTAAGCAAGCTCCGAATTGCTCTGTCTGGGCAGGCGCAACATCAAAAAGACTTAGGGGCTTCTCGTCCACCGGAAAATGCCCCTTTTGAAAACTTCTGGCCTGAAGGCTGGTTTTTCTTCCAGGTCTTCCTGAACTCACGGCCAGGCCTATAGTGGCAAGCATTCCTTGCTCGATCTGAACCTTGCCTGGGCTGTTTTCTCTTCTGGTTTAGCAGATGGCGATCCTGGGGAAGGAACCCCGACTTGCCCCCTGTGGCATTGGTAATGACATTTTCCAATTTGTTCCCAAAGAGGGACGAACCCTCAAAGGGAATCCTGCACCATGCCTGCTTGGAGGCAGGGTCAGCTACCCATGGGCGCAGCCACAAGGCACGCTTAGCTGTGACAGATGACAACATGATCCAAGCCACCAGACGAACTATTTCCAGGGAAGCTTCACCCAGAAAAGCCGCCGCCAACCTTAGCTCATGAATAGGTGAGCTCCTGGCCACTTCTTCCGAGATGCTCCTCAGAGAAGCAGCTACGGTGTCCATCCAGACTTCCATCGCTTTAGAAAGAGCTGCGAGAGCTAGAGCTGGTTTGCAAGTCATACCCACTGTAATGTAGATCTGCTTGAGGTCAGTATCAATTTTCCTCTCCAGGCCATCCCTAAAGGAAACAGTATCCTCCAATGGGAGTGTGTCGAGCCTCACCAATCTCGTTGGGGCTGCATCAATGAGAGGAGCCGACTCCAGGTGTTTTACATCATCGCTTTTAAATGGGTACATCTTTGATACCTTTGTTAACAGGGAATTCTTCCTTTCAACACCACCCCATTCATCGGTAATTATTTAGCCGAGTTCACCCAAAAAGGGGAAATGAGGGCGTTCTTTTTTGAAGTGTTTAAAATATTTCCTCTGTTTGGAGGGTGCCTCCACTAGCTCATCCCATCTCAAAGCTTCTTTGATAGCCTTGACCAGCTGTGTTACTAGGGCAAATTCAAAACCTGCACCAGGGTCATCTACCTCCACCTCACTGTCTGAGGCTTCAATTGAGAAATGGCTTGGCTGTGAAGGGCCTGGAGCCTCAAGATCATCCCTAATAGGGACTGACATAGTGTCGCCAGCAGGGTTGTGGGTACGATCAGAATCCACTTTACTCAGGGACTCACGGACCGCCCTTCTGACCAGTGCTTTCACTTGTTGGTCTCCACCCAGTCTTGCTCTTGCGGCTTTAGGAAAGCATCGCTTGCACAGCGATTTGCCTTCGGGAACCTGGGCCTGCATCCCCAGCAGGCTTTCCCAGAGGTGGTTTTAGACTCCTCTCTGTGGTGCCTTGATCTAGAGGGAGATCTATGACATCTGGAGCCTGAAGAGGAGTGACGGCGTTGAGACCTAGAACGCTGTTTGTCTTCACGTGCCGTACTTTGGTGTTCAGACCTAGAAGGGCTGAGTGAAAAAGAAAGAGTTAAGAGCTCCTGAATGAGTGAACCCAAGCATCACAGGCAGAAAAGAACTAAATACTACCTGCAGCACAAGGGTTGGCCACAGGGCAAGGCAGTTTGAAACTGAAATGAACCATTAAAGCCTTATGAGAAACGGGAGTTACAACAGGCATGAGAGAACACATAACAAACATAGCCAGCAGCCAGCACCCAGGGAGCCTGCAACAAACAATTTACCTTGTAAACTGGAGACCAGTGCCTGGGGAAACCGCCGCATAAGCCCGCAAGTCATCCCAAGGAATAGCTGCTTTGACAGCTATTTAAATTTGCTGCCGTTGATGACATCACCGCCCCCAGCGCCAGAAAACGTCGCCACCCGACAGCGGCTGAGTACATGCGCGACCACTACCATTTTGGCAAAACCACACCTGCGCGAACCAAGCACAAAATCTTAGTTCGCAGCCTGCAGATGCGCAAACAGGTCCCAGCAACTTCCTGAAACAGCAAGCTGAAACACAGCTGCGCTCCAGCCGCCATGGCCAATCACTAGAGCTTGATAGCAAATAAGGAGACACACAAAACACAGAGATACGGCTGCCATATAAAACAAATATCTTTGTACATTACCACCACCACGGCACGATCCAGACCAGAACCTGGGACTGGGGAGCTGTTCACTTGACCCACCGCACGACCGGGGCGTTTACAAGGCCTCCCGCTAATAGCTGGGATGTTTGGCCATATTGCCACTTGCCTGCCAATGACATCGCATCATATCGCCCATGTCCACCTGCTAATAGCTAGGATTGCTGGACTTCAGAGAGGATCACAGATAACCAACAACATATCGACGTGCACACCGCCAGGCCAGGATTACAGAAAACTTAATGAAAAGGTAAGACTTCATCTTGGTCCTAGGAGGAGGACAAAAAAGGAACATGGCCTCTGGCCCAGAGCAAATATTTATGGGAGAGGGGTCCTATGAGGGGGCAGGATTAACCCACACGTAGGATGCCATGGAGTCTGTCAGGAGAGATTTTTTTACAAAAATGATGTTTTATAAAAAAATCTTACATTTTTATTTATATACACATAAAACCATTCATCTAAAATGAGGAACACAATATTCACTTGCCGCCAATTGAGTTCAAGTTGTTTACCGGAGATGATGCCTGCAGCTACCATTCTTTAGGGCCGACGGTAAGTTCGCTTGCAAGAGCAAGTGGAGCACCTAACTCCCAGCACCTTCCTCGGCTCAAGCTCTCCCATCTACCGGCTGGCTGGTCACCCGAACAAAGCCGGGATCTTTTTGACCCCTGATAACTCCATAAAGCATACCTGTCCCATGCCTTTTGCTGTCACAAAGGATTTTTGCATTCCTTTGTGACAGAAATAAAAGTGATAAAAAAATTAAAGCAACAGTTTAAAATTAAAAAAATGTAATTAATTAATAATTAAAAAAATAAAAGTAAAGTGCCCCATCCCCCTGTGCTCGTGTGCAAAGACGAATACACATGTTGGTCCTGCGCACATGCAAATAACGATCGTCCCACGCATGTGAGGTATCACTGCAAACATCAGATGAGATCATGGTCAGTAATTCTAGCACTAGGTCTCCTCTGTAAATCTAAAGTGGTAACCTGTAAAGACTTTTAAAGCGTCACCTATGGATTTTAAAATTTACGTTGTTTTTCGAGTCCATGGAAAATTTTATATTTTGCCACAAGTTTCGGGAAAATTACTATACGTTTTTTTTTTTCACAAAGTTGTCACTAAATTATATATTGCTCAAACATGCCATGGGTAGATGTGAAATTACACACCAAAATACATTCTGCTACTGCTCCTGAGTACGAGGATACCACATGTGTGGGACTTTTTTGCAGTCTAGCTGCGTACAGGACCCTGAAAACCAATCACTGCCTTCAGGCTTTCTAAGGGCATAAATTGTTGATTACACTCCTCACTACCTATCACAATTTCGGAGGCCATGAAATGCCAAGATAACACAAATCCTCCCCCCCACTTTCGCAAAGTATATACCCCAAGCTATTTGCTGAGAGGCATGTTGAGTTTTTTGGAGATTTCGCTTTTTGTAATAAGAGCTGCAAAATACTCACCATGCATATTAGCAAATACCTTGGGGTGTCTTCTTTCCGAAAAGGGGTCATTTAGGGGGGTTTTGTGCTATCTTGGCATTTCATGGCCTCAGAAACTGTAATAGATAGTGGGGAGTGAAATCAACAATTTAGAAAGCTTGAAAGGCAGTGATATGTTTTCGGGGTCTTGTACGCGGCTAGATGCCAAAAAGTCCCACACATGAACATGTGGTATCTCCGTACTCAGGAGAAGTAGCAGAATGTATTTTGGTGTGTAATTTCACATCTACCCATTGCATATTTGAACAATATATCATTTAGTGACAACTTTGTTAAAAAAAAAAAAGTATTGTCATTTTCCGTAAACTTGTGGCAAAATATAAAATATTCCATGGACTCAACACGCCTCACAGCAAATAGCTTGGGGTATCTACTTTCCAAAATGGGGTAATTTGGGGGGTTTGTGCTATCTGGGTTTTTCATGGCCTCCAAAACTGTGATAGGTAGTGAGGAGTGATATCAAAAATTTACGCCCTTAGAAAGCCTGAAGGCCGTGATTGGTTTTCGGGGTCCTGTACGCAGCTAGGTTCCCAAAAAGCCTCAAACATGTGATATCTCCGTACTCAAGAGAAGCAGCAGAATGTATTTTGGGGCGTAATTTCACATGTACAGATGCCATGTGTGAGCAAGATATCATTTAGTGACAACTTTGTTGTAAAATTTAACTTGTGGCAAAATATAAAATATTTCTTGGACTCAACATGCCTATTAGCAAATAGCTTAGGGTGTCTACTTTCCAAAAATGGGTCATTTGGGGGGGTTTGAACTGTCCTAGCATTTTATGCCCAACATTAGAAGCTTATGCCACACATCACCTGCTCTTCTAACCACTTGAAGACAAAGCCCTTTCTGACACTTTGTGTTTACATGAAAAAAATATTTTTTTTTGCTATAAAATTACTTTGAACCACCAAATATTATATATTTTTTAAAGAAGAAGCCGTACAGATTAAAATGATGGGTGTTTTTTTTCGCACAGTATTTGCGCAGCAATTTTGCAAACGCGTTTTTTTTTTTTTTAGAAAAAAACACTTTTTTGAATTTAAATGCACAAAAACACACTATATTGCCCAAAAGTTTGGTAGAATATAAAAGATGATCTAATGCTGAGTACATAGATACCAAACACAACATGCTTTTAAATTATGCACGACCATGCAGCGGCTACAAACTACATACACTTTTATAAGCTATTATTAGCCTTCACAGGTTACCACATTAGATTTACAGAGGGGGTCTACTGCTAGAATTACTGCCCTTGATCTGCCCCTATGCTTCGGCACATATGCTCTTTTTTTAACTGTGGTGGTGAAATCACCTCCAACAGTGCTGGAGTCATGGATTTACTTATCATGAGAGCAAACCCTGTTGCTGTCAAAATAAATAAATCAGTGCTGCAGCTGAATGGCGTACTTGCAAAGCAAACAATGGTAACAGAAAATCACAGTATCAATAAAACATTAACTCAATAAAACAACTTTTTTTTTTATTGCAATCTGTGCCAAAAAAAGAGTTAAAAATATATGCCGAAGCATAGGGGCAATCCGCCCCTAATGTCCACCCCTGCCCATTGTCAAAGCTGGCCGCTCAGCTGTCGGCTAATTGTCAGCTCATTTTTCTCCACAGGGACTCACCTGTTGATGATATCCTGCTCCTCAGTCCTGCCTACTTAAGCCATCCAGCCCAGATAATCTCTGCCTTCGCCTTGGTCACATCTCTAGAGACGCTCTCCTGTGTTCCTGTTAAAGACTTGCTTGGCTGACATTCCTTCTGGCTACAGATCCTGCTTGCTGTTCTACTATGCTGTTCTCTGCCTCCCTGACATTTTGGCTTGTCTGACTATCCCTTACGGTTCCTGAACTCTGGCTATGTTTTGACTACGTTTACTCAGTTTTCCATTTTATTATTATTATTTAACAAGTGTGATTTAACTGTACTTCTGTCTCAGTCTGATTCATGGTTTCTGACAGTAGGCAAAGGCTATGAATTCAGAAGATCCAGTCAATCCACTTGTTGGTAATATTTTTTCCAGATTGAATGAGCAGGATCACCGCATGGATTAGTTTGCCATGGTGTTACAAATGCTCCTGAGTCGCATGGCTCACCTGGAATCTCCCACTGTGGCTGCTCCGGTACAACCTGTGTTGCAGGCAGTCCCTGCTGCTGCTCCAGTCTCTGTGCAGACACCCACCTCGAGTATTACCTCTATAAGAGGTATGTCTGGTTCCGCTCCGCTTCTCCAGCGATTTGGGGGACGATCCAGTGCAGAGGGTTTCTCAACCAGGTTGAGATATACTTTTAGATGCTGCCCAAGGCGTTTCCCATGGACAGAAGCAAAGTAGGTTTCATGATATTTTGCTTTCTGAGAGAGCCTTGGCCTGGGCAAACCCTCTATGGGAGACGCAAAAACCTGTTGTCTTGAGTTACCCAGAGTTTGTGGCTTATTTTAAAAGGGTATTTGACATTCCCACATGCTCCACTTCTGCTTCCAAGTGCCTCATGTCCATCACTACCCGCAGAAACCTTTGCAACCTCAACCCTTCCCTTCTTCATTCTGCTATTGATGGCCTTTACGACAAAATCGCACCCCTGTCCTGCCCAGACCTAACCACTTCCATCTACAACAACACGCTGTCATCCTCCCTAGACGTACTTGCTCCTCTTTCTACATGCAGAACCAGGCCCCATCTGCCACAACCCTGGCAAACAGACGACAACCAAAGTCTCAAGAGACGCAGCCGTGCTCTTGAGTGAGCATGGTGTAAATCTAAGTCCCTGCAATACTTTACCCTCTACAAATCTGCCCTTCTCAAATACAACTCCTGCCTCCACACTGCTAAACAAACCTACTTCAACACTCTCATCAAAACCCTCTCATCCAAACCTCGTCAACTCTTTTCTACTCTTAATTCCTTACTTCACCCCCCACTGCCCCCACCCACCAACTTGCTTACCGCTCAACAGATGTGTCCCGGTTCTGGTGAGACTTTTGTGCACAGTTGGGAAATCAGCTTGCTTTCTCCTCTGCGTATCACACGCAGTCAATGGGGCAGCAGAACAAGCCAATCAGTCCTTGGTGAAATTCCTACGTTGCTATATTTCTGACCATCATAACAACTGGTCAGACCTCTTACCTTGGGCGGAGTTTGCTCACAATAGTACCTTGAATTCTGCTTCCCGATTGTCCCTGTTTATGGCGAACTATGGTTTCCAACCTTCCATGTTGCCTGACTCGTTTGTTCCGCAGAGTATTCCTGCATTAGAGGAACATCTCTGTGGTCTTCGTTCCACTTGGGCACAAGTCCAGGAGGCTTTACAATATGCTAATGATAGGTACAGACTCCATGCTGACTGCAGATGCCTGCCTGCTCTTTCCTACCAAGTTGGGGACAGGGTCTGGCTGTCATCTCGCAACCTCCGAGTTCGTGTTCCCTCTCTGAAGTTCGCACCCCGGTTTATTGGGCCTTTCCATATTCTTCGCAGGATTAACCCAGTGGCTTACGCGTTAGACCTTCCTTCTAATATGCATATCTATGTCTATAGTATTTCATGTCTCCTTATTAAAACCTTTGGTCTGCAACCGCTTTACCACCTCGGTGCCTCGTCCTCACCCATTGTTGACTCCTGTAGGTTCCGTGGGCGCATACAGTATCTGTGGTGCATTGGAAAGGGTACGGTCTGGAGGAACGCTCTTGGATCCCATCCTCAGATGTACATGCCCCTGTCCTCCTCTGTGATTTCCATAGACGTTTTCCCCTCAAGCCTGGTGGTCCTCCGAGGGGGAGGGGTCATTGAGGAGGGGGTACTATCAGGGCTGGGCTCAGCCCTTCCTTCTCAAAGCTGGCCGCTCAGCTGTTGGCTAATTGCCAGCTCCTTTCTCTCCACAGTAACTCACCTGTTGATGATATCCTGCTCGTCAGTCCTGCCTACTTAAGCCATCTAGCCCAGATGATCTCTGCCTGGTCACATCTCTAGAGACACTCTCCTGTGTTCCTGTTAAAGACTTGCTTGGCTGACAATCCTTCTGTTCAAGATCCTGCTTGCTGTTCTACTATGCTGTTCTCTGGCTCCCTGACGTTTTGGCTTGTCTGACTATCCGTTCCGGTTCCTGAACTCTGGCTATGTTTTGAGTATGTTTACACTGGTCAACTTTTTATTATTATTATTATTAAACAAGTGTGATTTAACTGTACTTCTGTCTCAGTCTGATTTATTGTTTCTGACACACCTATGCTTTGGCATATATATGCTCTTTTTTTAACTGTGGTGGTGAAATCACCTCCTACAGCGCTGGAGTCACAGATTTACGTATCATGAGAGCAAACCCTGTTGCTGTAAAAAAAAAAAAAAATCTATGCTGCAGCTGAATGGCGTACCTGCAAACAAAGGTTAACAATAAATCACAGTAACAGTACAGTAAAACAGTAGGACATACCTGCAAAGCAAACACAATAAAACACAGTAACAACAAAACATTACAGTATAGCATAAAATACAGTAAAACAGAGCAGAACAATAAAGAGAGAAGAACAATAAAATAACAAAAATTTTTGGCTTTTTTATTGCCATGTCACCAAGTGATACTGCAGTGCTGGGTTGTCTATGACCAGGATGTACTAGGCAGCTGGTGCTTGACAGTTCACCAGAAATTTGAGCGGCACTAGTACTGACACTCTGCTGCATACGAGTATCATGCGGTTGTTGCACCTCAGCAACAGAAGAAAGGGGTTGGGCATGCCTGACCTTAGCAGTGACCACTACTCTATCATCATAGCTATCTGTCAGGGTGCCGCTTGCTACAGGTTCAAGTACTGAGCCTGAATCTGACAATAAGGACTCCCCACTCTCATCTGTCATGCTCAGCATCCTGTAGGCCTCTTCACTAGTGTACCTTTTGTTTGACATTTTGGCCTATAAATTTATAGGTGACTAGTGTGACTCTCAGGTAAAAAAGAACCTGGTTGTCAGAGGACAGTTTGAACTGCTACAAAAAAATGAACTGCTAGCGCTAGCAGGGATCAGGCCTGACTCTGCTAAATGCTGCAGTTTTGTGTGATGTGTTTTGGAAGTGACAGTGATCTACTGATACTGCACTTGGGTGGGCTGGGGTGAGATAAGGGGCTAAAGGGGTTCTGGCAGGTGTCTGGACTGATCTCGCTAACGCAGCAATTTTGGGAACACTATACTACTGGGGACACTAGTGTAGATCTGATCAGATCAAAGATATTGATCCATACAAACACTATTTTAGTAATGGAGGTGTGCGTTAGTACTACTGGCAATCAAAGGGTTAAAATGTCTGTGTTTACATTACATAGGAAGTTTTTCCACTGGTCAGAACCAATCAGCAGGACCAGGCCATAAATCATTGGCCTGGACCTGTTGAATGATCGGTTCGGAAATGGATCCGATTGGTGCGGTGACATGCGGGCGCGTGTCACATACCTGTACATGGCTTTCCGCAGCCAGGCTGCCTTGCTGCAGTATTTGTACATGGGGCAGTCCACAACTGATTAATAAAGGACCCCAAAACATATCAGCCTGTTTATAACTGTGTTTATTAGAGCAATTACAGCCAAGCCTAAGATATTAACTGTAAAGGATGATCTTGGTAAGGGGAGCTGGATGGGAGCTGGTCAACCACCATAAAGAAACTGTGTTTCCCTGGTTGTTGGGTAACTCCATAATGAAATCCATAGACAGGTGGGTCCAGGGCTATGGGTGGTATGGGTTGTAGGAGGAGGCCCACAGAAAGATGACGTGGAGTCATTTTGGTGTGGAGTTCCCCTTAAAAACTATGCCAGACCCAAAGGGCCTTGTATGGATTTTGGGGGGACCCCACGCTGTTTTTTAAAAAAAATTGGCGTGGAGTTCCCTTTAAAATCCATACCAGACCCAAAGGGCCTGGTATGGACTGGGGGGGGGACCCATGCCAATTTTTTACTTGATTTTTCTTCTATATTGCAGGGAGTCAGCAATACATTACAGTACCCGGGTCACCATACACTTATCATGGCAATAACTTACATACTGTATAAGCCTCTATCCACTTGCCATCCAGGCCAATTCTGACATTTCTCTCCTACATGTAAATTTCATCATTTTTTTGCTAGAAAATTACAAAGAACCCCCAAACATTATATATGTTTTTTTAGCAAAGACCCTAGAGAATACAATGGCGGTCGTTGCAACTTTTTATCTCGCATGGTATTTGCGCAGCAATTTTTCGAACATTTTTTTTTGGAAAATGCTTTATAAAAAAAAAACATTAAAGTTAGCCCAATTTTTTTGCATAATGTACACCAATTAAATAGATACCTAACATGCTTCAAAATTGCACATGCTCATGGAATGGCGCCAAACTTCGGTACTTAAAAATACCCATAGGCGACACTTTAAATTTTTTTACTGGTTACATGTTTTGAGTTACAGAGGAGGTCTAGGGTTAGAATTATTGCTCTCGCTCTAACATTCGTGGCGATACAAAATATGTTTGGTTTGAACACCGTTTTCATATGTGGGTGGGACTTACATATGCGTTCGCTTCTGCGTGCTAGCACACGGGAACAGGGGCGCTTTAAATTTTTTTTTTTTTATTGTTAATTTTACTTTTCTTTTTTTTTTTTTTATTTGATTACTTTTATTCCTATTATAAGGAATGTAAACATCCCTTGAAATAGGAATATGGCATGATCGGTCCTCTTTACAGTGAGATATGGGGTCAATAAGACTACACATCTCACCTCTAGGCTGGGAAGCCTGAAATAAATAAAATAAAAAAATAAATAAACAATCACGGCTTCCCAGCCGAGGCAGCGCCATTTGTTTCAATGCAGAGGCTGGGCGTGACGTCATAACATCGCGCCCACCCTCCGAACGATCATAGAGACTCCATCTGGTCGGCCAGAAATCTCTATGGTCACCATCCGGGGCCGGTGGATCCTATCCCTGATGGAAGCGGTGAATCGGTAGAAGCACCAGAGGAAGGCGGGAGGGGGAACATCCCCTCTCACCACACGTAAGAATGATCAAGCAGTGGTACAGCCGCTATAATCATTCTTATGGTGTAGGGAATAGCCGGCGGTAGCTGCAGGCATTATTCAGATATATAAGCTCAGAGTCAAGGATGTCCCAGGACGTACCTTGGGCGGGAAAAGGTTAAAATGAGCACTTTTGATTTTTCATGTTCGGGTCCCAGAATTTAATAGGGTTCGCATGTTCGACATGTTCGTCATGTGACTTTTTTCCTGTTCGCATGTTCTGGTGCGAAACGAATCGGGGGGTTGGGGTGTTCAGCTCATCCCTAGTCTGGACTCTGACTGGGCCATTCTAACAGATGAATGTGCTTTGATCTAAACCAGTCCAATGTAGATCTGGTTGTATGTTTAGGGTTGTTGTCCTTCTAGGTGAACCTCCGCCCCAGTTTCAAGTCTTTTGCAGACTCTTAACAGGCTTTCTTCTAAGATTGCCCTGTATTTGGCTCCATCCATCTTCCCATTAACTCTGAGCAGCTTCCATGTCCCTGCTGAAGAAAAACATTCCTACAACATGATGCTGCCACCACCATGTTTCACAGTGGGGGTGGTGTGTTCAAGATGATATGAAGTTTTCCGCCACACATAGCATTTTGCTTTTTGGCCAAAAAGTTCAATTTGACCAGAGCACCTTCTTCCACATGTTTGCGGTGTCCCTCACATAGCTTCTCGCAAACTGCAGTCAGCACTTTTTATGGCTTTCTTCCAACAATGACTTTCTTCTTGACACTCTTCCATAAAGGCCAGATTTGTGGTGAGCACTACTAATAGTTGTCCTGTGGACAGATTCTCTCACCTGAGCTGTGGATCTCTGCAGCTCCTATAGAGTTAGCATGGGACTCGTGGCTGCTTCTTTGATTAATGCTTTCCTTGCCCAGCCTGTCAGTTTAGGTGGACAGCCATGTCTTGGGAGGTTTGCAGTTGTGCCATACTCTTTCCATTTATGGATGAAGGATTGAACAGTGCTCTGTAAGATGTTTAAAGCTTGGGATATTTTTTAGGACCCAACCCTGCTTTAAACTTCTCCATAACTTTATCCCTGACCTGTCTGGTTTGTTCTATGGCCTTCATGATGCTGTTTGTTCACTAGGGTTCTCTAACAAACCTCTGAAGGCTTCACAGAACAGCCGTATTTATACTGAGATTAAGTTACACACAGGTGGACTCTATTTACTAATTAGGTGACTTCTGAAGGCAATTGGTTCCACCAGATTTTAGTTAGGGGTATCTGAGTAAAGGTGTCTGAATACAAATGCACGCCACACTTTTCAGATATTTATTTGTAAAAAATTTGGAAAACCATTTATCATTTTCCTTCCACAATTATGTGCCACTTTGTGTTGGACTATCACATAAAATCCCAATAAAATACATTTACATGACAAAATGTGGAACATTTTAAGGGGTATGAATACTTTTTCAAGGCACTGTATATTGTGTTCCCTATGTTATATAAAAAATGGTTTTATGTGTACATAAAAAAATGTAGGCTTTTTTTAATAAAACTTTATTTGTTGTGAAAAATATTTGGCCAGCCACCTCAAAAATTCTGATTTAATTTTATTATAATACAAAGTGAAGCAGCCAGGAGTAATTTAAACAGCATTCATTTTTCTTTTTTTTTGTGTCAATTTCAGTTTTACTGTGGTAGGTATAGAAATGTAAATATTTCGGAGATTTTGAAGCCATGGAAAAAAAAACATATTTTTCCCTGTTTTTTTTATTCTGGGAAAAATTGAATTTTTTGGAAAGCTTGGGAGAAAAAATGAGTGTAGAGTAGTTTTACAAATTGAGAGTAATTTGCATAGAAAAATGTGTTTTTATTTTATTTCCACAAAAACTTATGGAAAAAAATGACATATTCAAAAAACTCATATTGCCTCATAGAATATACGTTGGGGTGTTTGCTTTCCAAAATGGAGTCATTTTGTGGGCATTTTCATTGTGCTTGTGCTCCAGGGCCTTCAAAAGTGTGATAGGTTGTCAGGAAATTATATGTGTAATTTGTGCTCCTAGAACGTCTGACGGTGCTCCCTGCATGTTGGGCCTCTGTATGTGGCCAGGCTGTGTAGTCTCACACATGTGGTATCACCATACTCAGGAGGAGTAGTAGAATGTGTTTTGGGGTGTACTTGTAAGTATGTATATGCTATGTGAGAGATATAACCTGCTAATATGACAATTTTGTGAAAAAAAATCATCATTTTGCAAAGAATTGTGGGAAAAAATTACAACTTCAAAAAACTCACCATACCGCTTACTTAATACCTTGGACTGTCTACTTTCCAAAAATGGGTCATTTGGGGGTAATTGTACTTTCCTGGCTTGTTAGTGTCTCAAGAAATGAGATAGGCCGTCAGTACATCAGGTGTGATCAATTTTCAATGATTGGCACCATAGCTTGTAGACTCTATAATGTTCACAAACAAGATACACTGATTTTGGTTATTTTTTTACCAAAGATATGTAGCAGTATAAATTTTGGCAAAAATTATGAAGAAAAATTACTAATTTGCAAAATTTTATAACAGAAACGAAGAAAAATTATTTTTTTTTACAAAATGTTTTTTTTTTTATAGCGCAAAAAATAAAAAACCCAGTGGTGATTAAATATCACCAAAAGAAAGCTTTATTTGTGTGGAAAAAAAGGACAAAAATTTCATATGGGTACGGTGTTGCATGACTGAGTAATTGTCATTCAAAGTATGAGAGCACTGAAATCTGAAAAATGGCCTGGTTAGGAAGGGGGTTTAAGTGCCCAGTGGGCAAGTGGAGTCTTCATGTTATATAGTTGAAATACCATGTCATAGATGTATTACTTATCATTGTAAAAGAACTTATTCCACACAGCTTTAAAAAAAAAACGTGGGAAAAAAAGTGTTTTTTTTTTCCCAGTGGGTAATTCTCTTTTAATTTAAATTGGACCTTAACAGTTCTTAACTTTTTCAAAAGTTATGGTACTGCTGAAGTTTAGACACTTGTGGCGTCTGCAGGTACCTATGCTAACCTTAAAACTGACCTCTGTTTTCCTTTGGAGTCTCCATGGAATGTAGTCCCATGAGTTACATAGAGCATTGCCAAATTAAGATGCCCCATTGCCCCACTCCTTATCAATCAGTTGTCAAATGCCAGAACTCCAGTGTACAGAAGAGTTTCTGGCATTTAGCAGAGGGCAGGGATTGATGTTGACTGGCAATTTCATGACATTTCATAACAATTTCATGTGTAGCCTGGGCTTGGGATCCAAAATGCTTCACAGGAAAACAGTGATTGCTTTTAGGACTAACACAAGTAGATGCAGGCACTACAAACTGACAACATTAAAATACTTTTGCTATATTAATGGCAGGTATGTATTAGACTTGTGCACAATGGGAAATTTTGTTTAGTTTTGGTTCTTTGTCAATCGTAAAATACTTAATTTTGTTCTGTTATATTCGTTGTTACTTAATTCGTTTTCGGATAATTCGTTATTATTCCTAGAGTGATGATATTCCTTATACTAAATCTCGAATCATGTCGAATTAATTCATTATATCCGCTATAAAAATTTGGCCAAATTTCGATTTGTTACGAAACAAATTGCACATGTCTAGTATGTATCTATAGCGCCAACAAATTACACAGAGGGGAGCAGAGTATAGCAGGTAAAGAGGAACTACAATACCCATGCTGCTTAGGGAGGGGAGGCAGAGCAATAAGGAGGGGAAAGAGAACGGGGGACGAGTGAGGAGAAAAAATACATGTGGGGATACAAAGGCTGCAGGCATAGGGTGTGGATTGTGCTGTAGACTGAAAAGAAAAGCAGAGGAGGATCTCTGGCTGGCTGCTGCTGGAGAGAAGGATTTTGAACCCAGGCATTGGGCTCCAGGGTACACATCTGCCTGTGTGGACTGAGCTGTTGCAGGGAGTTTAGTTTCCTGACCTGTCTACTATTGTGCTCCTACAGGACTCAGAGAGGGGAAACAGTACAGAGACCAGTTTGGTCCCATCCTGCTGTGTGCTGCCCCTGTGCTGCCCAGTTTAATACTAACCATGTTGCTATTGCCATTTAAAGCTGCTGCCTGTGGAAAGTCAGCTTTGCACCCTTTACTTTTTTTTCCTTTTGGATCATATAGATTAAAAAATTCTCATATAAGAGAGTGAAAACTCCAATGGGAGATCCAGGGCCTCAGTGCCAGCTAACTTTACTTAGACCCACTGGCCAGTGGTTTAGATCAGGCAGGTCACCTAAATAGTTTGCTGTTCTTTATAACAGATTTGTATATTGTCCTTCTTGTTATAATTGTGTGCTGCTGTAGATGTTCTATTGGGTTGTATTATCATTGTTGGTTGCTCTACTTGCTTTCTTCATCAAAGCCTATTTAAAGCCATGTGTGTCAGCAAGTGTGGTGATTCTTTCAGGGTCATGGGCACTAAGAACAGATGACCCGAGGAAACAGCAGCTCCTTCGGGGGGTGAACGCTACATACATTTGTGCCTAAGGTCAAGCTAATTTGTGTTGTAAATAATCTAGTGCTGGAGTTGCTCCAGAGACATTTATTAGGTGTCTTCTGTTGGTTTACAGAATTTTTTTACAATTTTTTTGTTTTGACTGTTTTCCCGATTCCTTAAGTCACGTGTATGCTGTGTTATTATTTTAAAGTTCCTCCTTGGCATATAAATGTTTTTTTAAAAATCTGCACAATAGCATGTTTAAAAGACATTCAAGTGCCAACAAAGTCCCCTCAGAAGTGACAGATAAACAGCATAGTTGCCAACATTGAAAAAACATTTTTAGGGACACTTTTTGGCTGTAGGCGGAGTCTTACTATAATTAGGGGGTGGGGCATGCGCTTCTAGGTGTGGCACAAGGGGAAAGTAAAAATGCGGCGAGCGGCGTAAAATGGGCGGTGTTTACGCAAAATAGTGGGCATGTCTTAAGTGGGCATGGCTCAAAGGGGGTGTGGTTAGAGTCTGAGATGAATGAGGGATGGAGAGGGATAGAGGGACAGCAGGCCCAAATCCTACACAACAATGGAAATATGTTTATTCTAGAAAGTTTAACAACCAGCAGATAAAGATACTCCAAACACCTGGTGTTAGCACTTCAATGGTTGTTATGGTGTCAGGACGATTGAAGTGGATTATTTCTATTATTACATTGTAATATAAAATGAAATCATTCAACTCACCATAATGCCGAATCAGTGGGATTCCTGAGCGTGTCACCTGCCACGTCACCTGCCACCAGCCGTCCGTCCTTGCATCAGGTGCCCCCAGCAGAGTCCGTCCTTGCATCAGGTGTCCCAGCAGAGTCCGTCCTTGCATCAGATGTCCCCAGCGGAGCCCCCCCTTACATCAGATGTCCCCAGCAGTGCCCCTCTTACATCAGATGTCCCCAGCAGAGCCCCCCTTATATCAGGTGTCACCAGCAGAGCCCCCCTTACTTCAGATGTCCCCAGTGGAGCCCCCCTTACATCAGATGTCCCAACGAAGCCCCCCTTACATCAGGTGTCCCCAGCGGAGCCCCCCTTACATCAGGTGTCACCAGCGGAGCCCCCCTCACATCAGATGTCCCCAGCGGAGCCCCCCTTACATCAGATGTCCCCAGTGGAGCCCCCCTTACATCAGGTGTCCCCAGCGGAGCCCCCCTTACATCAGGTGTCACCAGCGGAGCCCCCCTTACATCAGATGTCCCCAGCGGAGCCCCCCTTACATCAGATGTCCCCAGCTGAGCCCCCCCTTACATCAGATGTCCCCAGCGGAGCCCCCTTACATCAGGTGTCACCAGCGGAGCCCCCCCTTACATCAGATGTCCCCAGAGGAGCCCCCCCTTACATCAGGTGTCCCCAGCAGAACCCTCTTACATCAGGTGTCACCAGCGGAGCCCCCCCTTACATCAGATGTCCCCAGCGGTGCCCCCCTTACATCAGATGTCCCCAGCGGAGCCCCCTTACATCAGGTGTCACCAGCGGAGCCTCCTTTACATCAGGTGTCCCAAGCGGAGCCCCCCTTACATCAGATGTTCCCAGCGGAGCCCCCCTTACATCAGATGTCCCCAGCGGAGCCCCCCTTACATCAGGTGTCCCCAGCGGAGCCCCCCTTACATCAGGTGTCACCAGCGGAGCCCCCCTTACATCAGGTGTCCCGAGCGGTGCCCCCCCTTACCTCAGGTGTCCTAGTAGGAGGGGGTATACAAAATAATGTCTCCCCCCGCCGTTCACGTGGTTACAATAGAACCCCCGCCCCTTTCCATAACAGACCGGCAGCGGGGCGGGGGGGTAGGCGGGGGCGAGGCAGAGTGGGGCACAGGGTGGGCGCCGACGCAGGAGCTTCATCTAGCCACCCAGCCATTCCTGGTCTTCTTAAAAATGGCGGACAATGTCTCCGCTGGCCGTGGACCTCTAGCGGCGGCAGGGAAAAAATGGGGAAAAACGGATTTCTCTGGACATTTCCCGGGAAACAATAAAATCGGGAAAAGAGTCCAAATCCCGGGAATGTCCCAGGAAATCCGGGACAGTTGGTAAGTATGAAACAGAAAACAAAAAGCCATCTATAACTGGGACATATGGGGGGTTGGCTAAAACTATTACTAGTGTATCTAGTTGGTATGTACTGAAGAACTGCACAGGGGAACCCTTATTTTCTAATAAATTCTCTAATAGATTATTAGACTTTTTTTTAAAGTTTTCAAACATTTTTCCATTTTGCTGTAGACATAGTGGTATGTACAGATAAAACGTTTAGTGACATGAAAAGAAAACATCAATGGATTTCCAGAAACAAGTAGTTACTTTGACATTTTACTTAACACACTATAATTTGTACATAACATTGTTTATATAACGCTGGGTTCTTGGTTTCACAGGAAATGTGGTGGTGAAGGTAGAGTGTAATGCCCCGTACACATGATCGGATTTTCCAACAGAAAATGTTCGATGGGAGCTTGTTGTCAGAAATTCCGACCGTGTATAGGCTTCATCGGACATTTTCCATCGGAATTTCCGAAAAACACAAAATTTGAGATCTGGATCTCAAAATTTCCGACAACAAAATCCATTGTCATAAATTCCGATCGTGTGTACACAATTCCGACGCACAAAGTTCCACGCATGCTCAGAATCAAGCAGAAGAGCCGCACTCTCTATTGAACTTCATTTTTCTCGGCTCATCGTAGGTGTTGTACTTCACCGCATTCTTGACGTTCGGAATTTCCGACAACATTTGTGTGACCGTGTGTATGCAAGACAAGTTTGAGCCAACATCTGTAGAAAAAAAAACATGGATTTTGTTGTCGGAATGTCCGCTCGTGTGTACGGGGCATAAGGAAGGAGAGATGTTGCCTGTTAAAAAAAGAGAGAGAGAAGGGGAAAAGGGGGGGGGGGGAGAAAAAAAAGGGGTGTAATAGGATGGGCAGATAGAGGGAGCACTCAATGTATTCCCTCTGAGGCTCGCTGTGTGACCCTATGCTATTATATTTGTGAATGGCTTTGGATGTAGTTTGGGTGCAGGTAATTGTCAGTCCATAACTTTTAGTTTTGCTTAAATGTTTGCAGTTTGCCTTTCTGGAGTGCTGGAGTTCTGAAAGCCTATTGAAAAACAGTCTGTGAGATTCTGTTTCCAGGTATTTTGCTATCGCTCATTTAGTGTAAAATTGTGGCATTGTTTTTTTAGAAAGAAGTGCTTCCAGTTGATTTTTCCGCACCACTTTACCTGATGCTGTGTATATGTTATATGGTTTATTCAAGTCCAAAATACTTTGACTTAGGGACAGCCCCACCATATATACTGTAGTTATAGGTGCTGAAGCAGGTCAGAAGAGATTCTAGTTGATACCAAATACTTATCTCTAGATGCAGGCTGCCTCAATCCTTCTGTCTCTTCACGTAGTCCCAGACAAACTCTATGATGTTGAAATCAGAGCTCTGTTTGGGCCAAACCATCACTTCAAAGACTCATTCTTTTTTAAGTTGAAGAGAGTTCTTTATTAGACATGTACATTTTGTTTTGTTCTGAATCAAAATTTGGACGATTTTTTCGTTATTCGGATGTATCCAAATTTCCGGATTACAATAGTAACAAATTTGAACAAATCCGAAATAATGAAATGAAAATTTTCATATGAAATTCTAATTTGAATAGTTTTCAAATCCAATTAAATTTCAGAAGAGAATAAAATAGAATAGAGAATAAAGGGATAGAATAGAAAAGAATAGAATAGAAAATAAAAGAATAGAATGTATAGAAAAGAATAGAGTAAAACAGAACAAAATAGAAAATAAAAGAATAGAATAGAATAAAATAGAAAGAATACAACCATCTTCTGAAATTCGAATTTCAAATAAAATAGAATAGAAAAAAAGAATAGTATAGAATAGAAAATGAGACTAGAAAAAAAACAATAGAATAGAATAGAATAAAATAGAAAGAATATAACCTTCTTAATAGAATAAATTAGAATTCGAACAGAATAGAAAATAATAGATTAGAATAGGAATGAATAGAATAGAAAAAAATGAATAGAATAAAAAAGAAAGAATATAACTATCTCCCAGAATTCTAATTTCGAATAGAATACATTCAATTTTGAATAGACTAGAATACAATAGTATAGCAAAAAATAGAATAGAAAATTAAATAATAGAAAAGAATAGAACAGAATAGAATAGAATAGAATAGAAAAAACAATAGAATAGGATAGAAAGAATATAACAATATAACCATCTTCCAAATTTGAATAGAATAGAAAATAAAAGAATAGAATAGAAAAAAATAGTAAAGAATAGAAAAAAACAATAGAATAGAATGGAATAGAAAGAATATAACCATCTTCCAAAATTAGAATCGGGTAAAACTTGAAAACAAAGCAAATTCCGAAAACGAATTAACCACTTGACCACTGGGCACTTAAACCCCCTTCCTAATCAGACCAATTTTCAGCTTTCGGTGCTCTCACATTTTGAATGACAATTACTCAGTCATGCAACTCTGTACCTATATGATTTTTGTACTTTTTTTTATACAAATAGAGCTTTCTTTTGGTGGTATTTAATCACCTCTGGGTTTTTTATTTTTTGCGCTATAAAAGAAAAAAAAAATGTATTTTTCTTAGTGTCCGTTATAAAATTTTGCAAATTAGTAATTTTTCTTCATTTCTTTCGTAAAAATAACCCAAAATCGGTGTATATTATTTGGTCTTTGTGAAAGTTATAGAGTCCACAATCTATGGTGCCAATCTATGAAAATTTATCTCACCTGAAGTACTGACGGCCTCATCTCATTTCTTGAGACCCTAACAAGCCAGGAAAGTAAAAATACCCCCCAAATAACCCCTTTTTGGAAAGTAGACATTCCAAGGTATTTAGTAGGAGGCATGGTGAGTTTTTTTAAGTTGTAATTTTTTTCCACAATTCTTTGCAAAATCAAATTTTTTTTTTCTTTTTTTTTCACAAAATTTTTATATTAGCAGGTTGTTGCTCACACACAGCCTATGCATAGCACAAATTACACCCAAAAACACCTTCTACTACTCCTCCTGAGTATGGTAATACCACATGTGTGAGACTTTTACACAGCGTGGCCACATACAGAGGCCCAACATGCAGGGAGCACCATAAGGCATTCTTGGAGCATAAATTACACATATAATTTCTTGACTACCTCTTGCACTTTTGAAGGCCCTGGAGCACCAAGACAATAGAAACGTCCCAAAAATTACCCCATTTTGGAAAGAAAACACCCCAATGTATAATCTATGAGGCATATTGAGTCTTTTGAACATGTCATTTTTTTCTACAAGATTCTGGAAAATGTGTAAAGAAAATGAAAACACATTTTTTTTACACAAAGCTGTCCATTTATACAATATTTGTAACACATAGCATGTACATACCAAAGATTACACCCCAAAATACATTCTCCTACTCTTCCTGAGTATGGCGATACCACATGTGGGAGACTTTTACACAGTCTGGCCACATAGAGAGGCCCAACATGCGGGGAGTGCCATCAGGCATTCTAGGGGCATAAATGTCAAATCTAATTTGACTACCTTTTGTGAGGCACTCTAGTGGCATGGATGTGGCATGGATGAGAACTGATGTGGCATGGATGAGCATGAATGGGGATGGATGAGCCGTGGATGGGGATGCTGAGTATGGATGGGATGACTGAGCATGAATAATTATGGCTGAGTACAGCCGGGTACGGCTGGGTATGGATGGGGTGTCTGGGTACAGCTGGGTATTGCTGGGTATGGCTGTTTTTTGCTTAGGGGTGGATGGGATGGCTGAGCATGGATGGATGGATGAGTATTGCTGAGTATGGATGGATGGATGAGCATAGATGAGTATTGCTGATTATGAATGGATGGCTGAGTATGGATGGATGGATGAGTATTGCTGAGTATGGATGGATGGCTTAGCATGAATGGATGGATGAGTATTGCTGAGTATGGATGGATGGTTGAGCATGGATGAGTATTGCTGAGTATGGATGGCTGACTAGGTATGGATGGCTTGCTGAGCATGGATGGATGGATGAGCATTGCTGAGTATGGATGGATGGATGAGCATGGATGGATGGATGAGTATTGCTGAGTATGGATGGATGGCTGAGCATGGATGGCTGGCTGAGTATGGATGGCTGGCTGAGCATGGATGGATGGATGGCTAGCTGAGCATGGATGGCTGAGCATGGATGGATGGATGGCTAAGCATGGATGGATGGATGGCTGGCTGAGCATGGATGAATGGATGGCTGGCCGAGTATGGATGGCTGGCTGAGTATGGATGAATGGATGGCTGGCTGAATGGCTGGAGCGGGCACAAATCAGGGCTGTGGGCACTACACATCCAGCCCACAGTGCTGCAGCAGCATCTGATCTCTCCCCTCTCTGTACAGAGAGGGGAGAGAGGAACCAGACGTGACGCCGGTTTGTTTACAAGTGATCGCTCTGTCATTTGACGGAGCGCTCACGTGGTAAATGGCCGCTGTCAGAACCGGCGGTCACGGATGTTCCCCGTGGGGGTGCGGGAGCAAGATTCTGGGAGGACGTCAATGTACGCCCTCCCAGAGTTATCGAGCCGCACTGTAGCCATCATTCGGTTATAGCGCGGTCGTTAAGTAGTTGAGCAAATTTAATGAATTTAACTAAACAAATTTATGTAAATAATGAAACAAAACAATTTTTTTCATTCTGAACTTGTCTATTCTTAATGACATTGGCTGTATGTTTGGGGTCGTTGTCCTGCTGCAGAATAAATTTGGGGCCAATCACACGCCTACCTAATAGTATGGCATGATGGATAAGTATCTGCCTGTATTTCTCAGCATTGAGGAAACCATTGATCCTAACCAAATCACCATCTCAATTTTCAGAAATGCAGTCCCAAACTTGTAGGGAACCTCCACCAAGTATCACTGTTGCCTGCAGATAATCATTATTGTACAGCTCTCCAGCCCTTCGTGAACAAATTGCCTTTTGCTACAGCCAAATATTTCACATACAGCATTATGTTATGTTATATTATGTTATTATATTTCACTACAGCATTATGTATAAGACCTGGGGCAACTAAGTACAGGTAGGCCTGCTTGCCTTATGGGGAAGGGGGCTGCTATAGGTGAAGAACACAGTCAGCTACAGTGCCTGACCACCAATGCTAGGGGTAGGCGTGACACTGGGTTTTGCTGTCTGGAACACTTTTGGCCTGAAGTCCCAGTGGAGTATATCAGTCTGTAAGACAACATTTTCCTCTCTGCCTAGGATATTGTTAAATAGTTTGAAGGTAGTGATATCCAGGGGCAACTTTCTCAGTATTATTGCCAGCCCAAAGCCCAGACAGACCTTCATGTTTGCACACACGTGGATGGCAAGTTTATGACCCTCTCCACTTCAACCCCTGATTCTAATTTTTGTAAACTCCTTTTTATGCCTGGAGCACACTTTCTGATGCAGGGCCCTGCATTCTACAAGTCCAAACAAACACCTGGGACTCATGGGACCTGTGGGTTCAGGTCCCCTGGTGTGTGTTCCCTTGAGGGGTTATTCTCTCACCACCAGGAGGGTCCCTTAACCACCACCAGTTCCAATACCACCAGATTTGTACTCATTAAAAAAGACACAATTTTTTCAGGTACTGACTGTACACGATAAACCACATCCCCAGCACCACGTTACTTCTTCATCACATTGCGCCATGCGGAAGCAGATTTCTGCACTTAACGTCTATACTTCAGATAGTTGTATATGGCCAGCAGCAATTTCATTAGTACAATTCCAATAATATGGTAAATAGCAACATTAAAACTGTCCCTAGAAACGGCATGATGTCCCAAGCAATGGTGCTCTAACACCATCAAGCAAAGTAGAAGGAGGGGGCATTGGATTACTCACAATTATCATTACACATTCTTAGCTTTTTTTTTTGTTTCAAATATTTTATTGAAGATTATAAAGTTTTTACAGCAGTTGTGGTACAGATAACAGTAAACATAGCCTATGAATTCTAGTACAGTATAAGTCTATGTCTTGAGAGGTATCCCATCCGGGCCTAAGAATCGTAAACATACTATGCTAGTTGCTAGTGGGTTATGAACTCAACATGTAACTGTAACCGTGAGGTGTAAACAACACTATACCGAAGACCCTTTTGCCATTGTTGTCTGTTCACCGTCATCTAATTTATGTGAGGTAAAGGGTTGGTTTATTTTTCACGGAAGAGCTCAAGCAAAGGGATACTTTTGTGTCAGTAGTTGTATGGCGGGTCTTTTTTCCTACTTCAAAAAAGCCCTCATGCATCTCTGATGTGTAATTCACAAGTTGGGTATTCAATGGGTATGTAGCGAGGGTGGCCTACAAGCTTGTGATGGCTATATGCAGCCTGATGTGGGAGAGAGTGAGGATGGGGGGGGGAGGGAAGGAAGGGTGGAAAAGGGGGGAAGTGGGGCCTGAAGAAGAGGGCAGGAAGGATGGGAAGGATGGGTGGGAGGGGTGGGGCTGAGATGTCTCTGACTCCTCTGGCTAGTGTTAAGATTGTCTAGCTATTCACATAACATTTGCGTGTTTTGGAAACGGGGATAGGTCTTTGGCAAGGTGGGAATAATAATTAATTATGTTTTTGTGTATGTATGGGTGATGCTCTCTGTTTACTCTATCACTTTATGTGGGAAGATTCAAGATGGTCTTGTATTCGGACTGAGTCTGAAAGTGAGTCCAGCATGCCCAAATGTGGCTAAATTTCGTCGGTGTGTCTTTAGTGATATGTATTAATTTTTCCATTTCTGCTATTTTGTTTATTCTGACGAACCATTCTGCCAGGGTGGGTATCTTGTTTGACTGCCAATGTATGGGGATGCATTGTTTTGCCGCATTAATCATATGCATCAGTAACGATTTATGGTAGGTGTTGTATGGTAATGAGGATAGATGTAGGAGAAATTGGGCTGGAGTGAATTCTGGGTTATATGTGGTAACCTGTCCGCTTATTCTGTGAACCTCTGACCAAAAGGCCTGGAGGGGGGTGCAGGACCACCAAATGTGGAGTAAAGTGCCTCTTTCTTGATGACACCTCCAGCATGTGTCAGGGATGGTGGTTTTGAACTTATGTAGTAAGGCTGGGGTATGGTACCATCTCGACTGAATTTTGAACCCGTTTTCTTGAGTGGAGACATTAATTGAGCCTTTGTGTATGTGTGAGAAAATTCTCTCCCAGCCCTCTTCTGTGATTTGTATGGAGAGATCTTTCTCCCATTTCCTACAGAACTGACTGTCACTTGCTTTATGGTCACTGAAAAACATGTTATGTATTTGAGATATGAGGTGCGTTTGTGGTGTCGTTTTGGTACAAAGTGTTTCGAAGGGTGTGAGTTGTCTAGAACATTGGCCCTTCTTATCCAGAGTTTGTAGGTAGTGTGCTATCATTAAAAATGTCCATTGTGGTATAGGCGTTTTTTCAAAGCGTGTTGCGATTTGCGTAGCGGAGAGAATTTTGCCATGTTGAAGGAATAGGTGAGTTCTGGTTTGTCCTGATGGTAGATTGTCGTCTAGAAACTGTTGGCGCATACCAGGTGGAAAGTCCGGGTTCATTTTAATGGGTGTCAGTGGGCTGGGGGTGGAGGAGATCGGGACAGATTTACAGATCCGGTGAAAACATCGTAAGGTGGGGCCTATCGTCGGATGTGTTTGAATATCTCGTGGGATACGGTCAAGGGAAATCCAAGGGAGTGAATGCAGTTCTAAGTTTGTGAAGGAAGCTTCAATGGAGACCCAGTCTTTCTGTTGGGTATGAACATTCCAATCCACTATCCTGGTAAGGTGGGTGGCCGTGTGATAATTGGTAATGTTAGGAAGGCCTATTCCCCCCAAGTTTTTAGGTCGTGAAAGCATTTGGTGGCTAATTCTGTGTCTAAGTTCACCCCACAAGAATCTAGAACAGATCTGTCTATATGTTTTGAAAAACATGGGAGGAATCTGTATTGGAATCGTCTGTAGGAAATATAGTATTCGGGGAAGAGCGTTCATTTTTAAGATGGCCGCTCGGCCAAACCATGAAAATGTCAATTTGTTCCATGCTTCTAAGTCTGAGGAAAGTTTGTTTAGGAGAGGGAGAAAATTTTTAACATATAGATCAGATAGTGTGGATGGGATCTGAATCCCTAAGTATGTTAATGAGTTTTGTTTCCATTGGAACGAAAAGTTGTGTTTACATTGGGTAACTATACTTTGGGGTAGCGATATGTTGAGGGCGAAGGATTTGGTGAAGTTAATCTTCAGGTTAGATAGGGATTGGAAGAGCTTGAATTCCGCTAATAGAATTGGTAAGGTAGTAAGTGGTTGTGAGAGGAAAAGAAGTATGTCGTCCGCGTAAGCCGCATACTTATATTCCTTTTCTGGTGAATGAATTCCCTTAATGTCTGGGTTAAGCTTAATTTTCCGTAGAAAGGGTTCTAGGGTTAATACGAATAAGAGGGGTGAGAGAGGACACCCCTGTCTCGTTCCGTTACGGATCTGGAAGGCGTTCGACAGAGTACCGTTGACCCTTACTTTCGCTGAGGGAGTGCTGTATAAAGACATAATAAGTCCAATCATCTGAGGTCCAAGCCCTATTGCTTGTAAAACTGCTGACATGTAATCCCAAGATACTCTGTCGAACGCCTTCTCCGCGTCCAGCGACAAGAAAAATCCTTTTTGTTTCGTAAGTGTGATCAGGTGATGTAAGTTAATCGCTTTGCACGTGTTATCCCGAGCTTCACGCCCGGGGATGAATCCGACTTGATCGTGTGATATTATAGAGGGTAGAAGGGTTAGCAGTCTGTTGGCTAGTATTTTGGAGAAGATTTTTATGTCTACGTTCAATAGAGAAATCGGTCTATAATTGCTCGTGTGGGAAGGGTCTTTTCCCTCTTTGGGGATGACTACTATATGGGCTTCTAACATTCCACCTGTAAGGGGATTCGTAGGGGAGAGGGAATTAAAGGTTCTAAGGAATGGAGTTTGGAGGGTATCCATAAATGTTTTGTAGTAGACCGCCGGGAGGCCATCTGGACCTGGGCTTTTGCCAGGTTTAAGCTGTTTTAGTGCTTGAGACCATTCCGTTGGAGTGATTGGTGTTTCAAGAGAAGCTGCGACCTCCGCTGTTATTTGTCCGGGGGTATTTTGATCTAAAAAAGATTTAATGTTTCGGGATCTTAATGAAGCAGGGGTAGATGTAGGCTCGGATGTGTGTAGGTCATAGAGGGAGGAGTAATATTTCGCAAATTCCTTTGCTATGTTGTCATTTTTTGTAAGGGTTGTCCCGGACTCAGATTGTAGTTTGTGTATAGTGTTATTAGCTTTTTGTTTGCATAAAGCCCGTGCCAGGAGTCTACCACTCTTGTTCCCAAACTCATAATATAGCTTGTGCGAAAGAATGAATTTTCTCCTAAGGTTGGAATATATTTCATCTTTGTTGAGTGTGCGGATTTCTGTTAGTTCTGCATGGGTGTGTTGTGCCAGAGTTTGTTTGTGGGAGGCTTCGAGTTTTTTCAGTTTCAGGAAAAGGTTGGATAGAGTGGCTTTCTTGGCCTTTTTGATGGAAGCTGTGAGGGATATCAATTTCCCTCTTATGACACATTTGTGTGCCTCCCATTGCGTCAGGGGGGACGTGTCTGGGGTGTCATTGTCTGCGAAGTAATCTTCCAGAGAGGAACGGATTGCTTTTATCTGAACGTCATCTGTTAGGAGTGCATTGTCCAGTTTCCACAAGTAGTGTCTGTTGGGGGTATCCGGAAGATTGATCAAAATGGAGATAGGGTGGTGGTCTGAGAGTATCATGGGGTCTATTGTCGCTGTCGAGAGGGTGTGGAGGTCAGGTTGGGAAAGGAACAAGTAGTCAATACGGGAGTATTTATTGTGGGGGGCAGAGAAGAAGGTATAGTCTTTGTCTTTTGGGTGGAGGGTTCGCCACGTGTCGTGCAAGGAAAGGTCTTGTAGGCAGTTTTTTATCTGTTTTAGAGCTCTGTAGGGAAGGTGGGATTTACCTGTAGAAGAGTCTATAATGGGATCCAGGGGGACATTAAAGTCTCTCCCCAGGATCAAGAGACCTTCCTGGAAGGATGTCAGTTCTCTTGTTATCGTGCGGAAGAATGGCACTTGGGAAGTGTTAGGGCTATATATGTTTGCTAGGGTGATTGGCCTGTTTTTGAGTGTGCCTTTAAGGAAGATGAATCTACCTTGTTCGTCTATCGATGTGTCTGATATGTGCAAAGGTATATTTTTGGAAAGGAGTATTGAGACCCCTTTTGTCTTTGAAATAGGTGAAGTGGCATGATAACCATGGGGGGAAGAAATGGTTCGTCAGTTTGGGGACATTTTTACTACAGAAGTGAGTCTCCTGTATGAAGACTACATCCGCCTTTGCGCTGCGTATCTGGGCTAGTAGCTGTGATCGCTTTTCAGGGATGTTTAAGCCTTTAGCATTAATAGATAGGACTTTCAGCGAACTGGTAGCAGATGGAGAATGGCGTAGAGGCATGTTTGCCTTTTCAGGGTATAGTAGCTAAGGATTGTGGTTTTAGACCAAGAGGAGTCAGAGACTGGGTAAAATTTGTACTGGGGATGGAGGAAGAAAGTTAGCAGGGGAGAGGAGGAGAAAGAAAGAAAAAGAAAAAAGAAAGGGGGGGGGGGTGACGTTTGGGGATTGGAATTAAGGGTTGGTGTAAGGAGGGGAAGGGAGAGTGTAGTAGAGTGTAACTTTAAGAAAAGTACACTGGGAAGACCGGTTGAGTGGGTTGACCAGCAAGCCCACTTTTCAACTTCGTGGGGGACCGGTATGGATCAGCAGGAATCACTGGATTCCGCTGTTGGCAGGAGTGGAAGGCGACGTTCGACAGAGGACGGATGTCCTGTGTCCCGAAGAGGTCATGTGAAGCTGTCTATGTCATTGCTTGGCTTGAGGATCAGGGCTCTAACGAGTATGTTGTTAAATCTTAACTGCAAGCCCCAATGAAGCCTGAAACGATTTCTGACTATGGTGTTATGGTGTCCATATGGTGTCCTTTAAGTAGGAGGTCTGGGAGTTGTGAAGGGTGTTCTGATTTTTATGCGTCTGAGAGGTTCTTGTTTAGATTGTTTATTTAGGGAGATGTCTATATCTGAAATAGATATCAAGTGTTTGCGGGGAGGTGGCAGTGTCATCTTAACTTCTGTAGGATACGGTCTAAGGTTTTGAGGTGTTATATCAGTTAATAAAACCAAACTTTTTAAAGAAATATGCAATCGAGAAGTAAAGTTTGTGAGTGTATACTCATTCTAGCCCATTTCAACAAGGAAACATACAAAATATCGAGCAAACGTGCTCAACTGGAGTCTAACCTGACTCTACTTAGCAACCATTTATCATTAATGTTCGTACCTGTAAAAGAAAGGGTGAGTCTGCTATAGGCTCTCACTGGTGTCGAGGGGGGCGCGCTCTATTGCAGTCCCGGGGTGATAGTCCTGTGACTTGCCGTCGACCGGGTGGAAATTAATATGTACTCTAAATTTTGAGTAGGGGATTCAAATTGGTAGTGTGTGTAGTATAATTTTGGACATATAGTGTGTTGCGATGTGTTTCGCTTACCTGAGCCCGCCCCTTTCGACATTCGAGCCATTGAAAGCGTTCCAAGTTTCTATGGTTAAAACGTAAGAGTTATTAAAGGGAGAAAAAAAAAACAGGGGGAGGGTTAGGCAATATGGTATAACAGTTAGATCTAAACATAGTAGAACCTCCTTCATTTAGCTAGCAAGTAGTTATTAGGAAGAGAGACTAGAATTTCAGGGTATAGGCAGTGGGGTGAGGTACGGAAATATTTTCAAAAAAGGGGGAGAGTTAGGAAGAATACCCTAGGTGAAGGGGATAGGTAGGGGGAGGAGGGTAGGGGTGTATGGAGAGAAGAGAGAAGTTTGAAGGGTGAAGTTATCTATTGTGGCAGTCCTAATCAACGTGTCTGAGCGGTTGTTCTTGTCCTTTTGTTCCGGTGATTCCAAGTTTCGGATCTGTGTAATCGGTCAGGATAAGCTTCACAGGCAGTATCTTCTATTGTACTCAGGAGGTATTAGAGGCATTGCATATCCATAGGGCAAGTGGATCGTTATCTTTGTTCCTGAGGATCTAGATGCAGTCAAGGGTAGTATCCAGGGCTCGCAGTGGTGGTGACAAGGGGGTAGTGATGTGAGTTCCTTGGTGTGATACATCACCAGGGAGAGGACAGGAAACATCCAGTATCAACGTTATGTGCCCGGGAGGGCAATGGAGCGTCTAACCGACTTCCACAGGTACTTGAAAACATATGTCAGGGATGGGTATCTATTGGAGCTACTTTCAAACTGATTCCTAGGTACTACAGGGGTATGAGAGAAGTATTACCGTTCCTTTAAGTGATCCGGGCTCTGCGATGTGCAGGTGAAGCTGTAGGGCTGCCGTTCCTCGGCATACATGGATCTCTCAGTGGTGAGTGATGAGGCACTTGGTGATGTCGGCGGCGGCCCAGGTGGAAGTTGCCTGCTTCTGCTATGCCATCCATGGACGTCGCTCTGTGCATCTGTGGGAGGCGAAAGTCACTATACCAATCCGGCAGGGCAATAATTGGGATGTCTAGTGTGGAGCAGAAGTGTTCCAGGTCTTCCGGAACCCTAAGAAGTGCCGTGCGGCCCTGGTGAGTCGCAGAAAGGCCGAAAGGAAATTTCCATCGGTACACAATGGATCTGGTTCTGAGAGTGTCCAGTAAAGGCCTCAGTTCACGTCTCCTCTGCAGGGTGATGTTTGAGAGATCTTGATAGATCTTGATGTTTGAGCCTTGAAAGATTATCTGGTTTCTATTTCTAGATGACCGCAAGATATCTTCCTTAAGGGAGAAGTCAATAAGGCAGCAAACCGTGTCCCTGGGGGGGTCTGTGTCTCTCCCCCTAGGCCTCAGCGCTCTGTGTATGCGTTCGAAAGTGACCGGAGTATCTTGGGGCCTGTCTAGTAGCTCATTCACAATAGATGCGACCGTTTGAGACAACTGCTGTGAATCGATCGATTCCGGGATCCCTCTAAATCTGAGATTGCGGCGTCTCCCGCGGTTATCGAGGTCCTCCATATGGCGGTTAATGTCTCTCAGGTGTACAGCATGGGACTCTGTGAGCTGCTGCACATGGCACAGGGAAGCCTCATGGCGTATTTGAGTTGTTTCAACCTCCTCCACTCTGAGCGAGATTGCTTGCATGTCAGATCTCATATCTGAAATAGCCGCCATCAGGGTGTTTTTAATGTCCGCAGCGACGTTATGGAGATCCTCCAGGTTAACAGCGGGCGGGTGCCGCTGATCCGACCCCATGCTTGGTTGGTTCTGGCTGCCCGAGCTGGGGGGGCTAGCACTCTGGGGCTGTGATCTACTCGAGGCGGCCGGCTGAGCGGCCTGCATGGCGCCTCTGGACCGGGGTCGGAATATCTCAGGGATATGCTCTTCCCGCGGGAGATTTTGGTTCAGAGGGGACCTGGATCTGGATGCTGAGGTACTGCGGGCTGTCCTTACCATAGCAGGGTGATAAAAGGTGTCAATTTGCTGAAGAAGCTAGACCTCATGGACGGGAGCTTCAGCACAGCGCGTCCATCTTAGAGCGGCTCCAAACCACGCCCCTCTTAGCTTTTTTATAGTTCCTATTCCAGGGCCACAGAACTCAGGTCTAGGGTAGGCCTATCCCCAAAAGAGAGAACCTTCATGCAGCTCTCCTAAATTCTTCTCTGCTACAGGCTATATCCACTCTCCCATCATTTAAACACTAGGGAAAATGTCTCTTTCCACCTACAGGTATTACAGTGAAAGGGAAGTTACCCCTTTCTACAAATTTGCTTAATATATTTGTTAATTGTGCCCAAGCAGTTATCTAAAGGACACCACTGATTCTAAGATTATTCCTGTCAAAATGATCTTCAAGGTAATTTATAGGGACTTTAGGATGCATATTCTTAACATGAGTCGTCTTTAAAAATGCTTTGGGGACACAAAAAATAATAGGGATGTCTTCTGGCACATTGTCTGACCCAGCATAATACTATATATGCTGCATTCTTGTATTTAATTTCTGACCACTCTAAAAGAAATGCTCCGTTTACTAATACTCAACGTAAAAAAATAAGTCTTAGTGTTGTTATAGTGTAATACAATAACATTTGTATATACTGACATCTTGTGGCTGAAAGTTAGATTGCTAAAAAAAAACACAGAATCTTTATAGAATGGGAAGATGCATTACTTTGCCTGAGTTATTTTGTAAACTATAAAAGTTTTATAATCAAAGATCAGTTTTTATATTTCTGCAATTAAATTGTTTATTCAACACTAACTTTTTCATTACTTACAATAACATAGTGATAGAAAGATAGATAGACACTAAAATTATGTTTCTGGTACATAGCATTGCAAAGTCTCTTGTTAGTCTTTTTTTTTTAAACTGTGCACTTTTTTTTTTATGTGAAGGTAAAAAAAAAAAATAGAAAAAAAGTTTAAATATTATTGGATGATTATGTAGGATTAAAAAAACACCAGAACAAAATAATTGAAAGGAAAAGTAGAAGAATGAATTAATTAGGGCTGATTAGGGTAAATTTTAGGTTTTGTTTTTAGATGGAGTGGAGAGGAATTAAAACACCTGTCAGGGTTTTATTGCTGTCTGTGCATCCGTTACGAAGATTTGCCCTCTCAATTTTTCCTTTTACCATTGTCATTGAAAGTGAAAGTAAGGAAAATCCCAAATTTTGGGTTGTCCCCAGAAAAGTAACAGAGGGAAAATCTTCCAATGGGGACACTAGTTTGGGTGACCTTGAGGGGCCCCAAGGGATGCCCTTAATTTCCTCTCACTTCCTGTTTGTCTATGGAACAGGAAGTGAAGGAATATCTCAACAATTGGACACAGATGGCAAAAAAATAAAATCTTTCTTTCTTTCTTCACTCTACTTAGTTTGCAGTTAACACATGCAGTGAATCTTTGGAGGGACCTCATACTTTTTTTCTTGATTTTTGCATGGGGTTTCACCTTAAAATCCATACAAGACACCAAGGGTTTAGTGTAGAATTTGGAGGGACATTATGATTTTTTTGTTTCTTTGCATGGGGCCCTCCTTAATATTGATACCAGACCTGAGGGGAATCCTCTATTCACTCTGTTTACAAACACAATAGAGTGGTCATTTTTCCGGCAATTTAAAGCATATCTAAAAGTTAAAAAAAAAAACAAAAAAAAAAACATATCATACTTACCTCCTTTGTGCAGTAGGTTTAGCACAGAGTGGCCACAATCCTCCTCTTCCTGGGTCCCTCAGCGAGGCACCTGGCTCCTCCTCTTCTCAAGTGCCCCGTCGGAGAAGCGCTCTCCCTCGGGGCACCCATGGGGGCGCGCTTCCGTGTCCTCCTGTTGCTTCTATTAACACAGACAGCAGGACTCGGCCCCGCCTCTGCCAATGGCTGCACTGCTATCAATCTATCCAATCAGGACACGCAACACCGGCTAGAGCTGGTGTGCTCATTCCCGGCGTGGGAAAGACATGGTTCAGGTAAGTAAAATGGGGGCAAAGGGGGCTGCTACACTAAAGGAAGTTTTTCACCTTAATGCAAAGAATGCTTACAACCCCTTTAAGCACATTTTTTTTCTTTTCAAATGTCAATTTTGCTACGTTAGGTTGTATATATTGCACAGATGGGCCACTTCACAGGCAGGATCAAGACAGCTGCAAGGCACATTATTTAACCCCTTCTGCACCGCCCCAAGCAGATATACTGTGCCAGGGTGGCCCTCCTGCACAAAATCACATGCCTGTATGTGATTTCATGCACTGAGTCTGGGGCACACAGCACCGGTTGACCCACACCTGCTGTGATTGGACAAAGCAGGAGCCAATCAGCGGGTCCAGTGGACCCGATGTTTGCCGGCACCTCACAATCGTACTCAGGAGAGGCAAAACGGTGGTCTACCCATGTATGGCAGACCGCCGTTCGGTGAGAGGGGAAAATGGAGATTTTGTGTTTCTGCTAAGCAGGAACACAGATCTCTGTCTTCACCCAGTCAAAGCATCCCCCACATAGTTAGAAAGCACTCCCTAGGAGCACATTTAACCCTTTGATCACCCCTGATGTTAACTCCTTCCCTGCCAGTGTCATTAGTACAGTGACAGTGCATTTTTTAGCACTGATCACTGTATTTGTGTCACTCGTTCCCAAAGAGTGTCACTTGGTGTCAGATTTGTCCGCCACTAAAAATCACTGATCGCCGCTATTATTAGTAGAAACAAAATTGTAAATTCTATAAAAATATCCCACAATTGTCAGTTAAAGTAACACAGTACCATATTGCAAAAATGGCCTGGTCATGAAGGGGGTTAAACCTTCCAGGGCTGAAGAGGTTAATGGAGTTTAGCATTTTAGTGTTTTGCTTTAGGCATTACTAAAATCACTACTCCCAGGCAAGCAGATTTTTTTTTTAAACGTTTGTTGCTTTGGTACATGCCCCACATGACAGAGCACAGCCCCCTTGCCATTTGTTTGACAATTTCTTGTTTTTTAGCCTAGAAAATGTTTTTTACTCTTTTATTTAACATTCAGCTCCCAATGACTTCAATATAGTTAGAAAATGGCACCCAAATTTTAGTAATGAACCTGCCTCAAACCCAGTTTGGGTCATCACTAAGTATGGGTTTGGCTTTTTTTCCAGATTCATACTTAGGTGGATGCAGCATCGGTCTGATGCTGCATCTGTACCCCGGCATCTCTGCACCGAGAACCAAGTGATCGAACATCGCCAATGGCTCGGTTCTCTCAGCTCCCCGAGCAGAGAGCTGCTGCCTGTCAATCAGCAGCTCTCCTGCTCTGCTCCTCCACCCTCACTGGAGCATTGAGCTGTGGAGGGGTGGGGAGCGGCTGTCTCAGGCTCTCAGCGGCTCACTGGGAGGCTGAGATGGCTATCAGTCCAGGCACCTGGCGGATCCAGACTCCCAGAGTCAGGATGACGCGGTGCCTGGACTGATCTGTGTGACATCAGCAGGGAGCAGACTTCAGACAGCTCTCTGCTGAAAACGGGTCACAGGAGTGCAAAACAAGTTGCACTCCCGTGACCCTTAGGAGAAGCTCAGCCAAACAAGCTAAGGCTGGACTTCTCCTTTAAGACCAGCAGGTCTAGCGTTACTAGGTTGACCCCAGGACTTAATAAACAAAACCATATATTCTTGCTGTAGAATGATGCTAGTGGACCCAAGGTGGAAAACAGTAGATATACCATGCAGTGATAGGAGAAATAAGATGGAGGCCACACTGGAAAAGACAGGACTGGCTTCTGGTAGTTTGTGTAATCTGTGGAGATTGCAATGGTCAAGGCAGGCAGCAGATTGTAGCAAGATCTAATAATGTAGCAAAGGTCAGGGAAGGCAGCAGACAGTAGAAGTATCCTTTAAACATAGAAAAGGTCAGAGCAGGCAGCAGACAGTAGAAGAATCTGTTAGACATAGCAAAAGTCAGGGCAGGCATCAGACAGTCGGAGGATCCAGTAATGTAGCAAAGATCAGTAACAGGAACAAACATGCAACTATATAAGCACACTAGGTCAGCAGGAAAACAAGATTACAAGAACAGAGGTACAGACTGATGAGATTTAAAAAGGGTGCCTCCTGTACCTTTCCAGATCAACCAGGATGCAATTTGCAGTAAGAAGAGCCAGAGCAGATGGTGAGGGACACTAGTGGACAGGCAAGTAAGCAAGCTGTCTGACAGAAAAGCTGCAAGTCGTGTGTCCTTTTCAAAACTCTGTCTGCTACTGCTTAAGTTCAAACTGTTGAGTGCCCACGAAAGCTAGTGCACGAAACACAGTGATTTGCGGAGCCAAGCCACCTTGCCGCAGTACATCTGTAGCAGGTGGTCAGCAAGTGGCTAAAAACAATCTTTTAAAAAAAAAGATGTATGCATTAATACATGTCCCCCAGGGCAGTACCCCATACACTTTTTATGTCCAATAACTTGCATATAAGCCTTCAAAATGGGGACCTTTGATTTTTCAAGTTCCGGTCCCATAGACTTTAATAGGGTTAGTGGTTCAGGGCTGAACTTTTTTCATGTTTGGGAGTTCTGGTGAAAACCGAACTGGGAGATGTTCGGCCCAACTTTAGTGATGGATCACTAAAGTTTGGCACATGGATTTTTTCACACGGATCACAGAGTTGATATGGGCTTTTTGGTTTATATGGTTTATTTCACCGTGTAATATTATTACACTGAATTCATAACCATTACGTCACGATTTGCAGTAGGGTTAAATTACCATATTTAGTGCAGCGTTTCACTTGATATGTATGTAATTTGAAGATGTTACAGTATTACACAAAAGTGAGTACACCCCTTACATTTTTGTAAATATTTTATGATACCTTTTCATGTGACAACACTGAAGAATTTACACTTTGCTACAATGTGAAGTAGTGAGTGTACAGCTTGTATAACAGTGTAAATTTGCTGTCTCCTCAAAATAACTCAATGCACACTCATTAATGTTTAAACCACTGGGAACAAAAGTGAGTACACCCCTAAGTGAAAATGTCTAAATTGGTCCCAGTTAGCCATTTTCCCTCCCTGGTGTCATGTGACTCATTAGTGTTACAATGTCTCAGGTGTGAATTGGAAGCAGGTATGTTAAATTTGGTGTTATCGCTCTCTCTCTCTCATACTGGTCACTGGTAATTCAACATGGCACATCATGGCAAAGAACTCTCTGAGGATCTGAAAAAAAGAATTGTTGCTCCACATAAAGATGGGCTTGGCTATAAAAAGATTGCCAACACCCTGAAACTGAGCTGCAGCACAGTGGCCAAGACCATACAGCAGTTTAACAGGACAGGTTCCACTCAGAACAGGCCTCGCCGTGGTTGACTAAAGAAGTTGAGTGCATGTGCTCAGAGGTTGTCTTTGGGAAATAGACGTATGAGTGATGCCAGCATTGCTGCAGAGGTTGAAGGGGCACACTGCACTACACTACACTACGCTCCGCACACTGCATCAAATTGGTCTGCGTGGGTGTTGTCCCAGAAGGAAGCCTCTTTTAAAGATGATGCACAAGAAAGCCCACAAACAGTTTGCTGAAGACAAGCAGACTAAGGACATGGATTGCTGGAACCATGTCCTGTGGTCTGATGAAACTAAGATAAACTTATTTGGTTCAAATGGCGTGAAGTGTGTGTGGTGGCAATCAGTTGAGGAGTACAAAGACAAATGTGTCTTGCCTACAGTCAAGCAAGATGGTGGGAGTGTCATGGTCTGGGGCTGCATGAGTGCTGCTGGCACTGGGGAGCTACAGTTCATTGAGGGAACCATGAATGCCAATATTTACTGTGACATACTGAAGCAGAACATGATCCCTTCCCTTCGGAGACTGGGCCGCCGGGCAGTATTCCAACATGATAACGACCCCAAACATACCTCCAAGACCACCACTGTCTTGCTAAAGAAGCTGAGGGTAAAGGTGATGGACTGGCCAAGCATGTCTACAGACCTAAACCCTATTGAGCATTTGTGGGGCATCCTCAAATGGAAGGTGGAGGAGCCCAAGGTCTCTAACATCCACCAGCTCTGTGATGTTGTCATGGAGGAGTGGAAGAGGACTCCAGTGGCAAGCTGTGAAGCTCTGGTGAACTCCATGACCAAGAGGGTTAAGGCAGTGCTGGAAAATAATGGTGGCCACACAAAATATTGACACTTTGGGCCCAATTTGGACATTTTCACTTGCAAAGTGTAATTTCTTCAGTGTTGTCACATGAAAACATATGACAAAATATTTACAAAAATGTGAGGGGTATACTCACTTTTGTGAGATACTGTAGGACTGATTTACGAAAGCAGTGCGCCATCAGTAGAGGCGCACGCCGAGGCGCAATGCACATTTTCATATTTATGAAACAGTGCCTTTTGCCCACGTTAGGCTCTTTGTTTGCCCCCCTGCATGGGGGGAGTGTTTGTCCCATCTGTAATTTTGTAGCATGCTGGATGATGTGCTTCATTTTGGACAGGGGGTGGCTTATTGTGTGCTAGCTGCATTTGGGTTGGTCTGGGCATGCTAAGGGACTTTGCTTTTTTTTCTTCTTTTTGTGTGTGAACAGCACTTGGATGTTTCTGGGCATGCCCAGAGAGTGTGTTTTTTGGGTTAGTAATTTAAGGACATCCTTAACAGGTGTACCCACTTTGAAGTTCTGTCTCTACATTGGGTGAACTTGCATTTTTGTGTGTTTCATGGGCTGTGCATGTGTTTTCAATTGCCTCATTAGCACACAAACCTATGTTATATAAAGCTTGCAGATAGCATTCTTTACCTTGCCCTGAAAAGCGGAAAGATTGTGTGTGTGGCTGGCAAGAGAGTACATTTGGGTGTCCTTATAGCGTTTGTAACACATGTATTTTATCTTTGTATTTTGTTTGTTATGTCTTCGCAAAACAGATGTGTTTTAGAGCAAGTTTTTTTTTTCACTTTGGTTTATTGTAATTTTTTTTGGGGGGGGGGGTATTTTCCCCTGAAATATTTTTGATGTTGTCAATGTGTGTCGTTTGTAGGTTGTTTCACTTTGATTTAATTGTCTGTGCTGCATTATTTTGCTAAATTTTCCTCAAGATGTTGTGACTAATGTTGAAATCCTTAATAGATGTCCTGTTAATTTCCTCTGCAAAATGGTCAGACCTCAAAACCATATTCTGTTAGTGTCTCAAATTAACATACATGTGTTTTTTGCTTTCCTTGCTCTTTTCCAAGTCCTGTTTTGTTGACCAATAAAATTTGAAGCAAATTTTTATGTTTTATGGGCTTTGTTAATATTCATGCAACAGATTTCCTAGCTTCAGCTTAACTAGGCTGATTGGCAAGACAAAACAAAAAAAGGTGTGATTTGTCTAAAAGTTACTTTCCTGGTGCCTTCGTGGTAGCATATGCATGGATTGTGCGTATGCTACCATGGATAGTCACCAGGAAAGGAAAATTACAGAGTGGTAAGTAGGGATGAGCCGAACACCCCCCGGTTCGGTTCGCACCAGAACCCGCGAACGGACCGAAAGTTCGCACGAACGTTAGAACCCCATTGACGTCTATGGGACTCGAACGTTCGAAATCAAAAGTGCTCATTTTAAAGGCTAATTTGCATGGTATTGTCCTAAAAAGGGTTTGGGGACCCGGGTCCTACCCCAGGGGACATGTATCAATGCAAAAAAAACTTTTAAAAACGGCCGTTTTTTCGGGAGCAGTGATTTTAATGATGCTTAAAGTAAAAAAAAAAAAGTGAAATATTCCTTTAAATATCGTACCTGGGGGGTGTCTATAGTATGCCTGTAAAGTGACGCGTGTTTCCCATGTTTAGAACAGTCCCTGCACCAAATGTCATTTTTAAAGGAAAAAATCTCATTTAAAACTGCTTGCGGGTTTAATGTCATGTCGGGTCATGGCAATATGGATGAAAATCAGTGAGACAAACGGCATGGGTACCCCCCAGTCCATTACCAGTCCCTTTGGGTCTTGTATGGATATTAAGGGGAACCCCGCACCCAAATTAAAATAAGGAAAGGTGTGGGGCCACCAGGCCCTATATACTCTGAACAGCAGTATACAGGCGGTGCAAACAAGACAGGGACTGTAGGTTTGTTGTTAAGTAGAATCTGTTTGTAATTTTGAACATTTTTAACGTGTTTAGCTCCAGCCAAAAAATCTTTTCTAAGCTTTTTGGAAAACATAGGGAAGGGTTATCACCCCTGTGACATTTGTTTTGCTGTCTTTCCTCCTCTTCAGAAGATTTCACCTCACTTTTTTGTCCCAATGAAAAATGTTTTTTGAAAATTTGGGTTTTTTTGTGGAACAAGGATTGGAAAGCATCAGTGGAAAGGAGAACTTGTTTTCCCATATTAACTCTTACAGGAGAGAATTTCCCTTCCTAGGGGTAGATTTCATCTCACTTCCTGTTGTCTCCTTCCGTTTGCAAGTAGGAGTCGTTTGTAAGTTAGATGTTTGAAAGTAGGGTCCTGCCCTATATACTCAGCAGAAATTTGGGCCTTAGGTGTTGCTGTGGCCACAACACTGTAAGCCCTCACAGGGCCCTGCTGTGAAATATTAGATCAAGAATTGTAATTACATGCCCCTGTTGAACAGGAGCTGAAAAATTAGGCCTTAGGCACTGGTGCTGGTGCCACAACACTGCAACCCCTCACAGACACTCTAGTTGGAACGCAGGAACGAGCCCTGCTGCAAATTATTGCTTCAAAAATTGTAATTACACGCCCCTGTTAGACAGGGGCAGAAAAATTGGGCCTTAGGCACTGGTGCTGGTGCCACAACACTGCAACCCCTCACAGACACTCTAGTTGGAATGCAGGAACGAGCCCTGCTGCAAAGTATTACATCAAAAATTGTAATTACACGCCCCTGTTAAACAGGGGCTGAAAAATTGTGCCTTAGGCACTGGTGGTGGCGCCCAGAACCAAAAATGTTCTTACAAGCTATCAGCGTGATGATTGAGGAGGAAGAGGATAATTACTCAGGGATAGTCACTCAGCATCAGCATAGGCAGTCTTTGAAGGGATCTGAGATTTCAAAAAAAATTATTCGGTTACATCAGCATCAGGTGCTTGGTAGCTGGTGGTGATCCAAGACTCATTCATTTTTATGAAGGTCAGCCGATCGACCGAGTCGGTGGACAGACGCACCCTGTGATCGGTTACCACGCCTCCAGCAGCACTGAATGTGCGTTCCGAAAGAACGCTGGATGCAGGACAGGCCAGTAGCTCAATTGCATACTGTGCAAGCTCTGGCCAGTGATCCATCCTCAAGACCCAGTAACCCAGAGGATTTTCGGTGGGAAAGGTGTCCAAGTCTGATCTTGCCCCTAGGTATTCCTGCACCATGTAAAACAGACGCTGGCGATGGTTGCTGGAACCGATCATACCTTGGGGCTGCGGACCAAAAAATTGTCTGAACGCATCGGTCAGACGGCCACCTTCTCCACCGCTCCTTCTTTGACTGACCGAAGCCTCAGCAACACGTTGTCCAGAAACAGGAGTTTGTAACCTCCCAGTCTCTGGGAACGCGTTGCACAGACCTTTCTGCAAGGCCTCCCGAAGATGTTTCATCCTCTGCTCCCTCTGCGATGGCAAGATAAGGTCCGCAACCTTACCCTTGTAACGTGGATCAAGGAGGGTTGCCAGCCAGTATTGGTCCTTCTCCTTGATACCACGAATACGAGGATCCTTACGCAGGCTTTGCAGGATCAGGGAGGCCATGCAGCGTAGGTTTGCTGAGGCATTCGGTCCGGAGTCCTCTGGGTCACTAAGAACGACATGGTCCGCAGCCACCTCCTCCCAGCCACGTACAAGTCCATGTGTTTCTTGGGACTGATCCCTTAAAGACTGCTGCTGATGCTGAGTGCCAGGCTCCACCTCCATACTGACACAATCTTCCTCCTCCTCCTCTTCCTCCTCGTCCTCTTCCTGTGTGATCGGCGGGCACGCAGGAACACTGTCTGGATAAAGGGGGCCTTGAGAGCTAAGGAAGTCCTCCTCTTCCTGCCTCTGTTCTGCCTCAAGTGCCCTGTCCATTATTCCACGCAGCGTGTGCTCCAACAGGTGGACAAGGGGGACAGTGTCACTGATGCATGCACTGTCACTGCTCACCATCCTCGTGGCCTCCTCGAATGGTGACAGGACAGTGCATGCATCCCTGATCATGGCCCACTGGCGTGGGGAAAAAAAACCAAGCTCCCCTGACCCTGTCCTGGTGCCATAGTCGCACAGGTACTCATTGATGGCCCTCTGCTGCGTGTGCAGCCGCTGCAGCATGGCCAACGTTGAGTTCCACCTGGTGGGCATGTCACAGATTAGGCGGTTCTTGGGCAGGTTAAACTCCTTTTGGAGGTCCGTCAGCCGAGCACTGGCATTATATGACCGGCGGAAATGCACACAGACTTTCCTGGCCTGCCTCAGGACATCCTGTAAGCCCGGGTACCTGCCCAAGAACCGCTGCACCACCAAGTTAAGGACGTGAGCCAAACAGGGCACATGGGTCATTTGTCCCTGTCGGAGGGCAGAGAGGAGGTTGGTGCCATTGTCGCAAACCACCATTCCTGCCTTAAGTTGGCGTGGCGTCAACCACCTCTGAACCTGCCCCTGCAGAGCTGACAGAACCTCTGCCCCAGTGTGGCTCCTGTCCCCCAAGCACACCAGCTCAAGCACCGCATGGCATCTTTTGGCCTGCGTACTTGCGTAGCCCCTTGAACGCCTACGGAGCACCGCTGGTTCCGAGGAAGAGGCCATGGAGGAAGAAGAAGAGGAGGGGGTGGAGGAGAGAGGTGTGTCACAATCAGCATTTTGGAGGCGTGGTGGCGGAACAACCTCCAACACTACTGCACCTTGTCCTGCATCCTTCCCAGCTGCCAGCAGAGTCACCCAATGCGCCGTGAAACTTAGGTAACGTCCCTGTCCATGCCTGCTGGACCATGAGTCAGCGGTAATATGCACCTTACCGCTGACCGCCCTGTCCAGCGAGGCATGGACATTGCCTTCCACATGCCGGTAGAGAGCCGGAATCGCCTTCCGTGAGAAAAAGTGGCGTTTGGGTACCTGCCACTGAGGAACCGCACATTCCACAAACTCACGGAAGGGGGCAGAGTCTACCAACTGAAAAGGCAGCAGTTGAAGTGCTAGCAATTTTGCCAAGCTAGCATTCAACCGCTGGGCATGTGGATGGCTGGGAGCAAACTTCTTTCGGCGGTGCAGCAGCTGGGGCAGGGAAATTTGCCTGGTACAATCTGACGTCGGTGTACCAAAAGCAGATTGCCCACAAGTACTTGGCTGTGACACACCTAATTCTACACCTTCATTCCTCTCACTGCAGGTCTCAGAGAGGACTGAAGGTCTAGTGGGGTTGGAAATCTCAGCTGATGAGGAGCAAGGAGAGATCCTCTTTGTTCTTTGGTGTGGGTCTTTTAGATACGCTTGCCAACGAACTGCATGGCAGGTCAACATATGTCTGGTCAAGCATGTGGTACCCAAGCGGGAGATATTTTGGCCACGCGAGATACGCTTGAGACATATGTTGCAAATAGCAGCGGTGCGATCTGATGCACTCGTCTCAAAAAAGGCCCACACCAAAGAACTTTTTGAATAACGCGCAGAGACTGCAGCGCCCTGCACATGTGGAGCTTTGGGGTGTGATGCAGTCAATGTGCTGCCCTTAGGCTGGCCCCTGGAGGGCATCCTGCCTCGTTGGTGATGTGCTGCCGCCTCCTCCTCCTCCTCCTCCTCCTCCTCCTCCTCCTCCTCCTCCTCTCTCCTATCAGGCACCCACGTTGAGTCAGTGACCTCATCATCCCCTCCCTCCTCATCACTGGAGCAAACCTGGCAGTATGCTGCAGCAGGGGGAGCATGACTGCCAGATTGCTGTCCTTCTTGGGCACCCCCTCTGTCCGCGCTCATGTTACTGCCTTCATCGAGCTCAGTATCGTCATCAGAGCCTTCCAAACGCTGGGCATCCTCCTGGAGCATGTACCCAACACTGTGGTCAAACAGTTCGAGGGAATCCTCATGAGGACATGGTGGAGCTAGGGAAGGAGTCACTGATGACATTGAGCTGAGGGAAGAGGCCGCTGCTTTGCCAGACAAAGCACCCTGGGCATGGGTGAGAGAGGATGAGGAGGATGAGGACGGCTTGGTCATCCACTCGACCAAGTCTTCCGCATGTTGCGGCTCAACATGGCCAGCTGCCGAAAAAAAGGCCAAGCGTGTCCCATGGCCACGTGCTGATGAGGATGCACCGTCTCCACGACCAGCACTAGACACAGAGCCTGCTTGCCCTCTCTTATTGGCTTGTGACTGTCTGCCTCTCCTTCTTGGCCTTCCAGACATACTAATGGCCTGTAGCTGCACTAAGCTGGGATAGAACACCTGTAATTTTCTTCAAGTAGCTTTATATACTGTAACCAGACAAGCCTGCCTGTCAGTAGGAAGATAACAGGAACGGATCTAGCTGAACACTGTGAGCAGGACGCACTGTACTAAATGTAAATAGTCTAGCTGCCTGACCGTGGTACTAATAGGATCAAATAGAACACCTGTAATTTTCTTCAGGTAGCTTTATATACTGTAACCAGACAAGCCTGCCTGTCAGTAGGAAGATAACAGGAACGGATCTAGCTGAACACTGTGAGCAGGACGCACTGTACTAAATGTAAATAGTCTAGCTGCCTGACCGTGGTACTAATAGGATCAAATAGAACACCTGTAATTTTCTTCAGGTAGCTTTATATACTGTAACCAGACAAGCCTGCCTGTCAGTAGGAAGATAACAGGAACGGATCTAGCTGTACACTGTGAGCAGGACGCACTGTACTAAATGTAAATAGTCTAGCTGCCTGACCGTGGTACTAATAGGATCAAATAGAACACCTGTAATTTTCTTCAGGTAGCTTTATATACTGTAACCAGACAAGCCTGCCTGTCAGTAGGAAGATAACAGGAACGGATCTAGCTGAACACTGTGAGCAGGACACACTGTACTAAATGTAAATAGTCTAGCTGCCTGACCGTGGTACTAATAGGATCAAATAGAACACCTGTAATTTTCTTCAGGTAGCTTTATATACTGTAACCAGACAAGCCTGCCGGTCAGTAGGAATTTAACAGGAACGGATCTAGCTGAACACTGTGAGCAGGACGCACTGCACTAAATGTAAATAGCAGGAATGGATCTAGCTGAACACTGTGAGCAGGACGCACTGCACTAAATGTAAATAGTCTAGAAGATAACAGGAACGGATCTAGCTGAACACTGTGAGCAGGACGCACTGCATTAAATGTAAATAGTCTAGATAGAAGATAACAGGAACGGATCTAGCTAAACTGAATACAGTGTATATATATATATGCAACACCTGGGATGCATATATATATACACAATACACTGTAAGTGCAGCTAACTGACTGACTGTTCTGCCTAATCTATCTAACTCAAATCAAATGACACTGTCTCTCTCTCTCTCTATCTCTCAGCACACCGCACACCGGAACACACACTACACAGGGCCGCCGTGCAGGCGGCCTTATATAGTGTGGGGTGTGTACTAAATGCCCTGAGCCGTAATTGGCCAAAGCCACCCTGGCTTTGGCCAATTACAGCTCTCTCTACTGACAGCGCTGTGATTGGCCAAGCATGCGGGTCATAGTGCATGCTTGGCCAATCATCAGCCAGCAATGCACTGCGATGCCGCAGTGAATTATGGGCCGTGACGCGCCACACGAATTTAGCGCGAACGGCCCATAACGTTCGCAATTCGGCGAACGATCGAACAGCCGATGTTCGAGTCGAACATGGGTTCGACTCGAACACGAAGCTCATCCCTAGTGGTAAGTATTCAATTTTCCATTTTAGCGCAGTGGTTCTCAGCCTCAGTCCTCAAGTACCCCCGACAGGACATTTTTTGGGAATTTATCTTAGGTAAAATAGCTGTCCAAAATACAAAGCCATTGATTGTGAATTGAAGCACCTGGGCAAGATGAAGGAAAACCTGCAAACGTGGCCTGTTGGGGGTACTTGAGGACACGGTTAAGAAGCACTGATTTAGAGCACTGAGCTAAAATTGAGCTCAAGTTAATCATATTCTAATTGTGGGCATTTGAGGGAAACCAAGCGAGTGTTAGAACCCCTGCTTGTCTTTTTTAGGTTGGGCTTTTTGTCCCTTTTCTTAAAATGGGCTTCACTTACTGTCACATAGCCAAACAGGAAGTGAGGGGAAAACCTTACCAATGTCTTTCCTTGGATACACAGGTCAATCTAACTAGTGTCCCCATTAGGCAAATTGCACTCTAGCACTTTGTTGTGTTCACCCCACATTATTGGGTATTTTGGGGTTTATTAAAGGCAAATCCACTCTGCAAAACAAGTGTACTCGCTGTAAATCTGAGGGAAAGCACTGGTGATTTTATCATCCAATCATGTAGAAGCAAAGATGCTGATTTTTTATTTTCCTTGCATGTCCCCCTTGGATCTCCAGCAACTGCACTTCCAAGTGCACTTGTAGTCCAAAGTGGGTTTGCCTTTAGTAAACAAACCCCAAAGTCCAATATACCTAATAATTTGGGGTGTACAGAGCAAAATGTTAGAGTGCAATTTACCTAATGGGGAAGCTATTTAGACTGACCTGTGTGTCCCCAAGGAAAGACATTGGTAGGCTTTTACCATCACTTCCTGTTTGGCTATATGACAGGAAGTGAATAAATTTGAAGGCGAAAGTGGCAAAATTTGGGAGGTGTCTTCACCCTATTAGGGGTGCAGACATTCCCAAAAACTGACAAGACTTCTAATCCCTGCACTCTATACCCAAGCAAAAATAAGAAAGGATCTCATTTAGTTTAACTTTGCAAAGACATATTCCTAAGTTCAACTGTGATGCATGTCAATGGCGAATTTAGACTTTAGAATTTAGCCTTTCACTAGAAACATTTGTTAGTCCAGTCCTGGAAATCTGCATCTGCTTTACTATTAATTTTCCTAAAAATTGGGTTCCTGCATCTAGATGCATGACCACTGTGTATGTGAGATGCGCAACTGCTGTGTGCGCAGAGGTATGTACCCGTGGCACATATCTGGTTCCCGGAAGAGGTGGCCAGCACACAGGAATGACATCATGCCCCTACACGAAGTTGTTTGTACTGCTGCTAATTTCTTCCCACCACCATGCCACGCTCACTGTTCTCTGAGGAAGAGATGATCCTTATTTGCAAATTAAGAAAATATATATTTTTTTTTTTCATGGGGTGGCGTTTGTGTGGGTCCCTAACACACATTCATACATATTAGGACCAATTTAGACAGGATTGGATTTACCTACCAGCATGTTTTTAGTGTATGGGAGGAAACCCACGCAGGCAAAGGGAGAACATGCAAACTCCTGCCCAAATATATATCTATAGATGTCGGTTCTTGTGTCCACCAGCAGAGAGAAGTTGGGTAGATGCCCCACTCCCAATTCTGGAGGCATAATAATGGTCTAGCACAGGGGTCTTCAAACTACAGCCCTTCAGGAACTACAATTCCCATCATGCCTAGTCATGTCTGTGAATGTCAGAGTTTTACAATGCCTCATGGGATCTGTAGTTCTGCAACAGCTGGAGAGCCGTAGTTCGAAGATTCCTGATGACTCTAGCATGTCTTGAAGAAAGGTGGTTTCTCATGTGCCTTGTATAATGCCCAAGAAATATCGTTTGGAAAATATAAGCGGGTCATGGCACATCTACATTCCAAATTTGGCACTTAAGATGGTCATGCACTACGCAATCTGATTGGCCAATCTCTGTACTCGATAACTCGATATTTCGGCAAAATAGGTAATAGGAAGACACACTTGAACAATTAATTAAAATTATAGGAAATCAATTAGGCTCTTGCATGAAATCTAATTGATTTAACTGATTGAAGTGTATGGTCACCTTTAAAGATCTGAAAATATACATTTATTGGGTTTAGAAACACTTCTCTGTTCTTTCTAATGTATTGACAGATTTGGGTAAAAAAAAGGAAAAAAAAAATCAAAAATATAATAGAAGTTATAGGAATGAGATTAGCATCAATAGGGTTAATTAACTGAGAACACCTACTAACTGTCTAACAACACACATCCAATGAGATGAAATTAACCAATTGGATTGGGCATGCACTATTATCAATGGGAAAACCGCAGTTACCCTAGCGACAGTTTACATACGTGGGTATTTATTATTGTTCTTTGCGCTTCAAAGTGCACCGGTTCGTACGTCCGGTTAATGACTTTTCAAGTGCACCAATTAATGTATGAACTGGCACAGTGCATTCATCTTAGTAAATCACCACCTGTGTGTCTTTCTCATGTCACCCTTAAAGTGGCATACAGTGGAGGGCCTTATCCCCGCAGAACAGCTGCATTGTTGTTCTATTTCCATAATCTTCTCAGCAGAAATGAAACACCTAAGTGTGGCCTACAATCTGAAACTGGTTTTATTGCAAGGGACCCAGAAACTATGGAGTAGTGATACTTCCTAATTTAAATTTTGTTTAGGGCAGGAGCTTCAGTGACACATGGATATTACAGAGCTAACCCTGTTCAGTGCCTGAGGGAAGTATTCCAGCTCCGACTACCTTTGTGATCCAGATATACAATGTGAAAACATTTCAAGACCTGCAAAGGAAGATGATGCTGGAAGATGTAAAAAGGTGTGTCAAAAAAATATGTCCTTTAGGACCACTCATTATTTACCATGCCCACCAATCAATGTTGCACTATGGTGTACTTTGCATGGTACACTGTTTTTAACTCACAGAAATCTGTCCCTACTATAAAAGGACCCCAGGCCAAAGGTTTTCAGTGCTTCGCTGTTTTATGAAGTTCTTAGAAAAAATATTCAGGTACAATAATTGTTCTTCATTAAACAAAGAATTATTTATTTCATTACAGTTAAGTCATTACAATGAAAAATAACCACATGTCACAGTCACTGTATAGTCTTACATATTTAAAGAGAGTGGAAGATTCCATGAGGCACATAGCTAAGAGCTAAGGTGTGGAAGAAGAGAAGAGTTAAAAAGATCAATGATATATGAAAAGTCTCATTGCAAGGGTTCAGATTGCAAGAACCCTCCTTTCCTATGGTGATGGGGGTGACTGATAGCACACGCATTTTCTTATTCAATAAATAGTGTAGGAAACACATCAATAAGTGCAAAGTGTAGTAAATTTTGTATAAAAAAAAACTGAATTCTCTGTACTCTGTACAGAGTCCATAACAGTACGAGGGAGATACTATAGGTTCCTGTGTGTACCGAACCTTGCACTTAAAGCGGTTGTATACCCGAACATGTAAAAAAAAAAGAAAAAAAAACCCTGTAAGGCAAAGGCATAATGAGCTAGTATGCACCGCATACTAGCTCATTATGAAATACTTACCTTAGAACGAGGTCCCCGTATCGCAGCCCGATCCACGCCAAGGGAGCTGTGAGTGGCCGGAGCCTGGAAGACGTCACTCCTGTGCATACGCGTGGGAGTCTTCTTCCCAGCAAGGTCTGGCAGCGTCTGCCGGACCTTCACCCAGGCATTCAGAGTGCATACGCCGCTGACGTCAGATGCTGCATGCAACGTGAATATCTCCTAAACTGTAGAGGTTTAAGAGATATTCATTTTACCTACAGGTAAGCCTTATTATAGGCTTACCTGTAGGTAAAAATTAAAAATAAGGGTATACAACCGCTTTAAGCATTTCTTTCCTCACATATTACTGAATGAGTTCAAAACCGTGTTTGTGCAGAATTTTTCTCTAGAACACCATCAATTTCATGTTATTCCTCTGCCCACTGCTGGCAAAATACAATTAGGGTTCTGAAAATGTAGTTCTAAGTAAGTCAAAATTCCAGTCTGTGAAAAAAATTATAAGAAAGTCATCCTCGATAGACCACCAAAAGAAGTTAATAAGCATTAATAAATAATAGATGCAGAATAGTATTTATTATGCATACTCTATATGTGAGACACTTCAAACCCCCTATTTTAATCTAATAATTATAAAAATATAAAATCACTAAATGTATTACTAGAATCGAATATGCTATAATTCATGTAACAATAAACCAAGCCAAACTGTGATGTTGTATTGTCTTAATAGATCTGGACTTTTTACAATATTCCTGGTGGGAATTGTTAATTTTTCTTGAACGTTGCATGTCATACTTTTTTGTACAATTTTTGAGTAGTGCAAGTGGTGCTGAAATGGGATTTTAAATATCTGCTTGCTTTAAATCAGTATTTTATAAACAGACAAACTGAGAAATGAATTTTATGTTTAGGAGTTTTAAATGTTGATAGAGTCATAAACTGTATCAACAGTCATAAAACATAAATACTGCAAGTTTTAATGTTATTGATTATTATTGTGTCTTTTTCAGTGAACCAATGTCTTATATTTACAATGCTATCCAGATAGCATGGATAGCTTGCCACAAATTTGTGGCAGTGTTAAATTGTAAGTCTTGTTAACTTGCTGCACAGTTTCACTGGCAAGTTGTACACTTGGAGAGCACTTGAAGCACAAGTTCTAGTTGACACTTTTCCAATTTGCAGTAAAATTTGCGTGGCAAGTCAATAGTAAGAGCAAAGTTGCAGTGGTGAGTCTTACAGCATGAGCTCTGCAAGTCTACAGCATGAAAATTCAGCCACAGTGGCCCCTGTGGTGGGATGACTATTGTACAACATAACTGTACCAGAACTTGAAGCAGACTTTCAAAATGTTTGCAAAGAAAGGTGACCTGGAGTTACGCAATGCAGACTTGCTGATATTGTGCAACAAACTTGTGAAACCTGGCAAGTCTATCAATAGCTTAGCAAGTCATTTTAAAACTTGTCGCAAAATTGCTTGCTATCTGGGTATGTGTTGATGCATCAAATGCTATTTTTGCATTTGGCATTGCTGTGCATGGATGAAAACTGTTCTGCTTGTTCAATGTCTTAGGTGCAATTTGTGCAAATTCTGTAAGCACTGGGCAGGATTTAGGATTATCCACAAAAAAGCCTGTGTCTAGTGAAGCAAGAGCTAATCTTAGGTACTTTTTAAATATTTAGAAGTTACTAAATAGTTTCTTTGCAAACTTAAAGTATGTGTGAACTGTAATACTTTATTTATTATCAATGCATCTTTTGTCAATAACAACTATTGTTCCTTCTCTTTCAGTGACAGATTTTGCTGCTGAAGTACAGTATTCTGGCAGAGCATACATGAAAATGGACCTGTGTTGGAATAAAAAAACCATTGGAAATTAAATGGACCTGTGCTGGAGTGGTCAGTTTTCACCCCTCCCACTTCTAATCTGGGCTACAGAATGCTATTCCAACAGACGACATGCCAGTAGTTCTCTAGTTAGCCTGGCTGGCACACTTCTGTAACAGATGCTTTTTAGACGAATGCACTATTATTTAACAATGAGAAATTCTGTTTGAATGTCATAGCATAATTTCCATTGCATGACTTCACATATACTTGAAGTACTGCCTAATACGTTATTAAATTAGAAATGACATTTGATGTTGGATTGTTCTGTGTAAAACATTTACATTTTAAATTTGGTTGGACATTAGGTTGATGCAAAAGAACAGATATAAAGCACACTGACATCACGTAACTATTTTCAATAAACTTTATTAAAACGTATTTCTTATGTCCATAAAAGCACTTGGCAAAAGTGCATATAACATTAACCCATCTGAAGTGAATGCATTCTAAGGGTGCATCTTCTTCCTCAGAGCTACTGACATGCACAAAACTCTGAGCATTACGTTTTATTGAAGATATCACACAATATTGATGTGCTTTATACCTGTTTTTTTGTGTTGCACAAGGATTCCCTGGTATGGAGAGAGAGTTGCAAGGCTGTGCATTTTTTATGGAGGCATTATAATGAAAAGTATATGGCCTGTATCCTTTCAACACTTACGTGACAGTTTGCATCTATTTATTTACATTAGGGTGATTTCAATGCTAGATATAGGACCATTAAAATATTTTCTTAAATGAATCACTTGTTTTCACTCTAATCTAAAAAAAAATTTGCAAGACAATACACAGATGTACATGGCCCATCATTATCCTTGGACCCGGACTCCCAAGGCTGACATTTAAAGTGGTTGCAAACTCTTATGCCCTGTACACACGGTCGGATTTTTTGATGGAAAACGTGCGATCGGATTGTGTTGCCGGAAATTCCGATTGTGTGTGGGCTCCACCGGACTTTTTCCGTCGGTTTGAGAGCAATTTTCCGACAACAAAATCCGATCGTTTAAATTCCGATCGTGTGTACACAAATCCGACGCACAAAGTGCCACGCATGCTCAGAATAAATTAAGAGACGAAAGCTATTGTCTACTGCCCCGTTTATAGTCCCGGCGTACGTGTTTTACGTCACCGCATTCAGAACGATCGGATTTTCCGACAACTTTGTGCGACCGTGTGTATGCAAGACAAGTTTGGCCCAAAATTCGTCTGAAAAAAATCCGATGGATTTTGTTGTTGGAATGTCCGATCAATGTCAGGTCGTGTGTACAGGACATTACACATACTCAGTTAGGTGGCTGGCCTCCGGTGGTACTCAGGGATAAAACAAATCCTCCTACATAAGTTGTACCTGTTATCTGCAGCCATCTCTTCTTTACAGCCATCCAAAAGTTCAGAATTTACAAAGCTTTTTTACCTTTTCAGAAAAGAGGATGTGGAAAGCTAAAATTACACACTGCAATGGGGAAATCTCTAACAGCTGATTAGAGGGAAGGGACCCCCCCCCCCCCCCCCCACCTTCACACAGCAACAGAGCTCAGGCTATCAATCACAGGCTGTGTGCTGGAGATCCCTCCCCTGTCACCTTTTTTCTCTTAGTCATCAGGAAAAATTGTCAGAAGTGACTCATACAGATAGCAGAGGAACAAAGTAGCAGACAGAAATGATGCTCTTAACTGAGACAAGTACACACTATAGAGGGATATGCTTTGTTCATATTTCATATTAGAGGTTTACAACCACTTGAAATAGTTATGGAATATCCAAGATACATGTCTAAATGATTATCAAGGCTAAATCCTTTTTTTCCTTTTTATTTAAATTTTACAATTTCTACAAGCATTGTTGATAAGCTATTTGGGAAAGGATTTAAATACAAAAAGGGATAAAAGGAAAGAGGTTGTTTGCTATACTTTATTGGAAATGTATAAAATAAATACTCCATGACAGTACAACATTTTATATAGTTCTTTATAAACTGGATTTTTAAAAAGGTAAGGCTTAGTTCTCCAACTAAAAGCATTTCTATTCAACCAGATATTTTTATCCACCTCTGCTACTGGCAATGTATAAGTAGAAATTATAATTGGAAACTTGCATTCACTCCTTTAAAATGTAATACACTTTGAAATGTACCTCTGTATTATGAGATGCAATGCCTAATGTCAACGAAGCCCTGGATTTAATAATGCACATGTGTTAGCAATTAGTATTTACGATATTTGTACAGTACAGTGTTAATAATCTAATTGCAAGCCAGCATTTATCAGGGTTTCATTAACCAACTCACATATAATTCTGCACCTTCATTTATTATATGCTTATTTAAAAACTCCTTCTAATATGTGGGAAGTCATTACCTCAATGGCTAGTCTGCTGCAGGTTGTTTTGCCAAGTAATTCCCTATATAAAAATACATTTGGATTAACCACCCAATCCATGACTTAGATAAATCAGGAAAAATCTGACACTGAGAAATGCAGGTAGTAGTTTTACACCAACAAAACTGAATTGACAGTGCAGATAAAGGCAGGAAGCATTATGTTTTACTAAAAGTATTTATTCTCATCCTAAGGATTAAAACAAAATACAATCTGATTCATTCTTTCCTTGAGCTTCAATTGCATTTTACACTACCAGGTACAAAAAAAGTATGATTGTTACTAGCATCTTATGATATCCAAAAAAACTCCTCAAGGATAGCATATATCCTTATGGAAATATTAGAGGGCACTCATAATGTGTTTAAAACAGGAAAGAAGGGGATTCAAAACAAGTTGGCACAATTGGCCCTGAATTATCAAACTTCAAATAGCATTTAAAGTAATGTGCTTATGGTGTATATAAACCCTAACAATCAACTTCTCTTATTTGCAACCTTTTGAACCTCTACCTCTGTATATTATGGAGATGAGGAGAGGTCTTCAGTAGTCCTAAAATCCTTCCTACCCTAGGACAGAAAGTGTATTTCTGACAGGATCACCAAAGGTAAATAAAGAAAAAAAAATATCCAGAAAAATATAACTAACGCAGTCATCACATCCAAGGACTGGTAAGCTGCAATATAATACATCTTATTCTTTTTAGTGTCTATGTTTCCAGCAAGGGTCATACACAAATGATGCCACTGGGTAAAAATATCTTTGTTCTGGTCACACATATACTATATTACCAAAAGTACTGGGATGCCTGCCTTTACACACATGAACTTTAACCGGTTGCCTACCATGTCACGCAGATATACTGTGGCACAATGGCTCTCCTGGGCGAAATCCCGTACGGCTACGTCCTACCCTTTTTCAACCACCAGAGGGCGCGTGCCCGCTGTACGGCGGGGGGACCCGATGCGTGCACGAGCACCAGCACTGTGCTGCCAGAGAAGAGGAGCCATATTGTTTGTTCCTACTAAGTAGGAAAAACGACATGTCTCCTCTCCTAGTCAATCCTATCCCCATACAGTTAGAACACACTGAGGGAATGCAAATTAACCCCTTGATTGCCCCCTAGTGTTAGCCCTTTCCCTGCCAGTGACATTTACACAGTAATCAGTTCATTTTTATAGCACCGATCGCTGTATAAATGCCAATGGTCCCAAAAAAGTGTCAAAAGTCTCTGATCCGTCCATTGCAATGTCGCAGTACCGCTAAAAATCGCACATCATCGCCATTACTATAAAAAAAATACCATAAAAATGCCATAAATCTTTGCCATAGTTTGCAGACACTATAACTTTTGCGCAAACCAATCAATATACGCTTATTGCTATTTTTTTACCAAAAATATGTAGAAGAATATATATTGGTCTAAACTGATGAAGACATTTTTTTTTTTTTTAATTTGGGGGATCTTTATTATAGCAAAGAGTAAAACATATTTTTTTTTTTTCAAAATTGTCGCTCTTTTTCTGTTTATAGCGCAAAAAATAAAAACCGCAGAGGTGATCAAATAACACTAAAAGAAATCTCTATTTGTGAGAAAAAAAGGATACAAATTTTGTTTGGGTACAGCATTGAACGAATGCGCAATTGTCAGTTAAAGCGACGCAGTGTTAAATTGTAAAAAGTGCTCTGGTCAGGAAGGGGGTAAAATCTTCCAGGGCTGAAGTGGTTAATGGCATCCCAGTCTTAGTCCGTAGGGTTCAATATTGAGTTGGCCCACCCTTTGCAGGTATAACAGCTTCAACTCTTCTGGGAAGGCTGTCCACAAGGTTTAGGAGTGTGTCTATGGGAATGTTTGACCATTATTCCAGAAGTGCATTTGTGAGGTCAGGCACTTATGTTGCACAAGAAGGCCTGGCTCACAGTCTCCCCTCTAATTCATCCCAATGGTGTTCTATCGAGTTGAGGTCAGGACTCGGTCATTCATACTATATTGCCAAACGTATTGGCCCACCGTCCAAATCATTTGATGGAAGGGGAAGTATCGTGTGGAGCTGTTTTTCAGGAGTTGGGCTTACTACGGACTAAGACTGGGATGCCATTAAAGTTCATGTGTGTGTAAAGGCAGGCGTCCCAATAATTTTGGTACTATAGTGTATATGCTGCCACTCAAGACTGCCTCACTGTCTAATGTGTTTCACCCTTGTTCACAGAGACAGGGGTGGGCCAAGGGGGACTTTTTATGTAATATTCTGTTAAAACAAATCTGAAGTTTGCAAACCTGTATCCTTAACTGCTAGTGGCCAACCAGGATACAGACAAACCCCCGTTTTTTTTTAATAACAAACATTTAATATTCACCTGTTCTGTGCAATGATTTTGCATAGAGTAGCCCAATCCTCCTCTTCTCAGGTCCTGCACTGGCAATCCTGCCCCCCCCCTTGCCGAGTGCCCACCATAGCAAGCCTCTTGATATAGGGGCACTCATGAAGGCCTCTCACGGCCCACCCCTGTCTCTATTAGTAAGCTTGCAAGAGTGGAACATATCACAGTGTCTAAGTGGTAAGCACCTCTGCCTAGCAGCACTAGGGTCATGGGTTTGAATCCCAACCATGACACTACCTGGTCCGGTTTCCTCCCACACTCAAAAGCCATGCTGGTAGGTTAACTGGCTCCTGTCAAAATTGACCATAGTGTGTGTATATGTGTTAGGGACCTCAGATTGTAAGCTCCATGAGGGCAAGGGCTGAAGTGAATGTACAATAAATTTGTAAAGCGCTGCATAAATTGTTGGAGCTATATAAGTACCTGAAATAAATAATAAAATAGTAAAAAAAAAATCAGAGAAGGTTAGTCTTAAGCTGGGACTTTGGCTTGTTTTTACCCAGTGACATCTTCGGTGTGCCACTGTTTTTTCCACTGTACAGCACATGGAGCGATCATGTGCCCATGGTTAAGCACCCGATACACCTGTGGGGGACAGAGAAGACATGCCCTGGAATGATGTTACTTGCTTATCCCTCAACATTTTTGTTTTTGCTTATATATGCTTTAAAGAATGCAGAATGCAAATTGCACACTTAATTAGTATTATATGTAATTTTGCCATGCCTTAAATGCTGTTTAACACACATTATGCTCCACTGAAGTTATGCTCCACATTATGCTCCACATAAGTCTGGCCATTGTGTTATACAGTATATACTGCATTTCCTTTTGGTTTCCTTAGTATTCATATGAATACTTCATGCAATACCTGCATGGATTTCTTAACCTCATCAAAGTGTTCACTGTTCCCAAATACTCCAGTAAATCGGGGTTATTTGAAATTTCTAAATATCATTCAGCTTTCTGAACATGGACATAATTATTCCCAATGTAGGTATGGCTTGTTAAGGTTTGGAAGTAGAGGTACTGCTTACTGATGACAATGATCTTTAACTTGGAGTTTTATTTTTAAATGCTAAAGGTAGAAGTCATGTGTGTTTTGTTCAGCCCTGAATGAATAGGGCAGAGGTTGGATGGATGTTAATTCATCATTAATCAGTTCAGCCCCGGAAGATTTTACCCCCTTCCTGACCAGAGAACTTTTTGCGATTCGGCGCGACGTTGCACCCAAACAAAATTGATGTCCTTTTTTTCCCCACAAATAGAGCTTTCTTTTGGTGGTATTTGATCACCTCTGCGTTTTTTGTTTTTTTTTGCGCTATAAACAAAAAAAGAGCGACAATTTAGAAAAAAACGCATTCTTTTTTCTTTGCTGTAATAAATATCCCCCAAAAATATATAAAAAAAGGATTTTTTTCCTCAGTTTAGGCTGATGGCTGATATGTATTCTTCTACATATTTTTGGTAAAAAAAAAAAAACGCAATAAGCGCATATTGATTGGTTTGCGCAAAATTTATAGCGTCTACAAAATAGGGGATAGTTTTATGGCATTTTTATTAGTAATTTTTTTTTTTTACTAGTAATGTTGGCGATCTGCAATTTTTATCGGGACTGCGACATTATGGTGGACACATCGGACAATTTTGACACATTTTGGGACCATTGGCATTAATACAGCGATCAATGCTATAGAAAATGCATTGATTACTGTAAAAATGTCACTGGCAGTGAAGGGGTTAACACTAGGGGGCAATCAAGGGGTTAATATATTCCCTAGTTTGTGTTCTAACTGAAGAGTGGAGGGGACTGTGTAGGGGAGATGACAGATCGCTGTTCATACTCTGTATGAACACACAATCTGTCTGTTCTCCCCTCAGAGAACCGGAAATTGTGTGGTTACACATACAGATCCCGATTCTCTGTGTGCCCCGAGCGATCGCGGGAGCCTGGCGGTGATCGTGATCGCTGGGCACTCACATCAGCGAGCGGGGGTGAGTAGGGGGCGCGCCACAGGGCGAAGCGACTTACATAGCATTGTTTCGTTCAGCCGTGCCATTCTGCCGCAGTACAACTGCGGGGGATGGTCGGCAAGTGGTTAATTAGAGAACAAAACTACCAATCCCTAAAGTAAATTAACACTGAAATAATCATCATGGATTTTGCTTTATTTGTTTTTCTTTAACACTGTATTTAAAATTACTGTTGCTTTTTCATCTTATTCTCTAGAATGCAACTAAAATGCAACTAAATCCCATCCTTTGGAATTCCCTACCCCAATCTGTCCGACTATCTCCTACTCTGTCCATTTTTAGGCGGTCCCTGAAAACTTTTCTCTTCAGGGAAACCTATCCTGTCTCCACCTAACAACTGTACTTTTATTTTCTCCATCAGCTTGTCCACCACAGTTATTACCTTTTGTATCACTTGACCCTCCCTTTTAGATTGTAAGCTCTAAGGAGCAGGGCCCTCTGATTCCTTCTGTATTTAATTGTATTATAACTGTACTGTCTGCCCTCATGTTGTAAAGCAGTGTTGGTGCTATGTATGTCTGTAAATATGTAAAAAAAAAACTGTTGGTGCTATGTAAAACCTGTATAATAATAATAATAACCAGAACCTAGCTAAACCGTAAATTATCAAAGTGAAATCATCATTATGAAAAGTACTGGGAATAAATTATTAAATACATGATTTATTTAAAGTTGATCATATTAGTTTCTTCTATACCATATGATTAAGATGATTTTAAAAATGCAGTTGTTCAGGATAACCAAGCCTAATGGGGCGTACACACGGTCGGACTTTTCGTCTACAAAAGTCCAATGGACGCCGACGGACTAAAGCTGGCTGGTAATCCGATCGTGTGTGGGCTTCTCCGGACTTTCAGCAGACTTTTTCAGCCTCAAATCCGACGGACTTTAGATTTGAAACATGCTTCAAATCTTTATGTAGTAACTACGACGGACCCCGAAATCTGCTCGTCTGTGTGCTAGTCCGACGGACAAAAACCCACGCTAGGGCAGCTATTGGCTACTGGCTATGAACTTCCTTATTTTAGTCCAGTGTACGTCATCACGTACGAATCCGTCGGACTTTTGTGTGGTCGTGTGTAGGCAAGTCCGTTCGTTAGAAAGTCTGCTGCAAGTCCGCCGAAAGTCCGCCGGAGGTCTGTCGGACAGGCTGTCGGACTTTTGTAGACGAAAAGTCCGACCGTGTGTACGCCCCATAAGAGAGATATACATGTATAGAAACATTGTGACTGCATCTTGTCTGTAAATATGAGAGTTCCCACTTAAAACTTTTCCTTTGGTGTACACACAACTACAATGTTTGCTCATTGATATGTTAACTGGAAATAAGCCTGTTTTCCATGTATGAAAATGTTGCACAACAGAAGAGAGTTCTTTATGATACTGATGATCATATATATTCTTGACATGTGCATATAACTTTTGATTTTTCAAATGCATTCACTGTGTACCACTAAATTGAAGAAAGAGAAAAAAACATGAGGTAGATAAAAGGAAAAGCAGACATATTTCAAGTCTTCTTTTGCTTTATATTTGTTTTAAAGGAAGCCTGTCATAGAAATACATTGCAAACCTCTTTCTGAAAATACTATCTGCTTAGTTGCCATGCTGATCCCCTAGCTTTGACGCTTTCGATGTTGTACTTGCCTGGGCCTTTCTCCAAATTTATGCTAGGTCAGTGACTCACATAGTTTTCTCTTGACAGGTTTCTTTATCAGTTAAATTAATATAGTGCCAAAAAGCAAAGGTGTTCTGTCAGCCATGGCATCCAGTCAGACACGAGTTTTCTAGGGTTTAGACTGGGCATTCAAAAGTATGTGTTGGGTGTGATTGACGGGAACAGTTGCTGCAGCATCAATCCATAACAAGCCCTCGCTGCGCGCAATCTACAGCTGCTTGAGCTGTGAAATAATCAATTTACATACGAGTGCTCACTAAAAGGTACTGCAGGCATTAGCTTCTTGCACTACATTAATAAACAAGCTCAGAACTATTCTGAAATAGATTTAGACCTTTGAAAATAGTTTGCACAAACCTTATTTACAGACAAGTGTATTATCTACCTGTTTGAGCAAATTTATAAGAAATAACCAGTAACAGGCAACATGATAAGAATGTTAACACAACCTTCACAAGCCATTAACTTTTTGTTCTTTCTATACTATTACTGGATTATATAACAGTTGCATGAGTTTACATATATTCTTCACAATTTTTTTGTATACAAATGAAATATGCTTTTTTACTTTTATTTTGTATTATTCAATTTCAATAATGGTACTTGTTTAAATATAATGCTAAGGTTCAGATAATATTTTGGCATTATACCTAAAAGAAAAAAAGAAATTCAGGAATGGCTGCTTTTAAAGTCCTTTTTAGTACCGTATGTGAGTAGGAAATGAACAGTAAACAGAGACAATAACATAATGATATTATCTTAAATTAAAGAATGCAAGTGCATGGCATGTGGGACCAGCATCCCATGTCTAAACTAAACATGCTGAGTTGTATAAGTAATAAGTACATAAATACTTAATAAGTTACGCCTACATAGTTATTTGTGTAACTGAAAGATTTTCCAATGTTAATACTTTGTGCAGTAAAAAATGTCTACCTATTTTTGTCTGTGGATACATCTTCACTTTCAAAAGTTCTTTAAAGTTAACCCTACAGGTTACAATCTGACTGTACAATCTCCTTTGAGACCTGATACAAATTTAGGTAGTTCCTCATATTTCAGTTTTGATCAATTGGAATGAGATTGTAGACAGGTTATATGGGCATTTTGCAACTTTTATGGTGAACCAAAGCTAGATATGTACAATCCATGGGGTCCCACAATAAATTTGAATCATTCTAAAGTCATTTATTTTATTATGACCTGTTAGGCTTACAAAGTACTAAAAAAATTACAAACTGACACTTGTGACCCCAACATAAAAGTTTTGAGAACATCCGTCTTAAATGACATCTCCCAATGTTTGCAGTAGAATATCAAATCTATTTAAAATATTCCCCAGCTCAGTTCAAACCCCACTACCATCTTACCGTATCTAAATAAAACCACATCCAAATTAGCGGTGCAAAAATAAAAACTCTGTCCTTCATGTGTGCCTAAACAGAAGCAGATACTTGAAACACTTTTATCATATTTTAAAACCTACTTATATCCCTCAGGTATATTATCCTAATTGATGTGATGAGTTGCTCAAGATGGTGTATCATGGATTGGGGTAAATTATTAAATACTGTTGAGAAACATCCTGCAACATGTAAAAAAACAAGACTCCTGCAGATTTATCTTTTTGTATTAACTCTTTATAGACAGTATTAATTTTTGAATTTCACACATCACAGTTGAGGAAGGTTGTGGGCGTTTTTCAGTGACTTACCAGAGCATTTAAAAATAAAATCACTGTTTTCTGCACAGTACATATTAATTTTAATAAGAAGTACATTCATGGACAGTTACATGTGTATTGTAGATTGGGTAAAAAATTTAAAAGAGTCACAGTCCATTTAACAGGGTTAAGTGCAAAGAGGCACAAGGTAAGTGCAATAAATTACTATCAGTCATCACCTGCTTTGATTCCATCAGTACATCATAATCCATGTGGTTTGTATTTCCAAGTCTTTCTCGCTTTTCTACATGGTTGTAATAGATTTTCTGTAAACATCCTAGGAAGCCACAGCACTGACAGAGAAGGCTAGATGCTAGAGGAAGATGGGACCCATAATATGCACTATGTTTTCAATATCACAACCCTGGTACCACCACCACCACTCTAACCTGTTAAGTGGACTTCTTTTTGCAGTGCCAGTATATAATCACATAATTTACTTTTATCATGGGATGCTACATAGCTTATACAGTCAAAAATATTCAGGCATACTAGTTTAGATAAATCGGGAACATTACTTTGAGACCATTCCTGATGACCCAGAAATGCTTACTTGCCAGTCCATTTTGGGCTCTGTGCAATTACACATAAAATACAGTAAACAGTGAGAAAGTACAAATGAGAGCCTGAACAAATGGTTATGCCACAATAACATTGGTATAACCTGCTACACATAAATTTCATCCCCCACCACAAACAAGGAGCATACTATACAGCTGAAAAATAAATATGATTTCAGCTGTACTGGTTTAAAGAACATAGCTACATTGTTTTTTTTAAACACAGTGGTTCATCTCCTCAGTTAGCAGCAGTGTTGAACATATTACCAACAAAGAAAGTGTAAAGTTGGCATTTAAAGTGATACAATTTATTGGCCAAATCCATAGATTGAAAGTGCAGGTTTCTAAAAGAGGAACTTGTCATAAAGGATAAAAAAAGAGTATTAGATGTAAATACTTAGCTTTCCTGTTCTGAACTTTGTTGACGCCCTTCAAAAGTGATCACAGGACCAAATGCTTTGATTTTTGGTCACACGGCTGGTACAGAAGGGGGCAAGAAGAGTTTTGTTAGTAAAAGGTAAGTATTTAGCCCTTCTATACCTATTTATCCTTCACTGTACAACCAACAACATAGCTTTAGGTCAACATTTGAGTATAGAAACCTAAAAAGTATTATGTTTCTTCTTTACACATGATACAACACTGAATTGAAGAACCATATAATGATTAACAAAATTTAAAAAAAAAATACATCCTTGAAAATTAAGGTCGGGTTACCTGTTTTAAAATTGAAGCTATATTGACAGTGAACATGAGCACTATTTGAGCACTATTAAGAAATTACACCATGTTTAGCTTTCACCTAATTGTATTGGTGAAAGGTTTTTGTTTTAATGTATATTCCATGTTGATCTTGAAGCTGAAATGGGCAGATTAAAAAAAAAATGTTTTTGATAAAATCACTGTTAAGCCACCATCCAGATTTCTGTCCAAGTTACAGTTTCATTGCCCTATTATAACTTTAACCATGAGGTAATACATGTCATCAACACTGCTGCAGATATATTAAGTTTAACAGTCTGTACGGAGTCATTGGCAAAGGGTTTGTTCAAGTTTCCCTATACAGAGTCACAAGGGACATTTGACACACACATACACACTTAAAATCAGTTCTAGGTCTTGCTGGTAAAGGTACCCTGTGTTCTTTATACCCACTGCGATCCTGTCAATGATACCACGTGGATGATATAGATATTTGTACAGGTCTGCGCCCTTTCTTGCATACATAATAATGTTCCATTTTGTATTGGGTTGTTTAAGAAATTCAGAAGCTGTCAGTGTTTCAAGAAAGGGAAATGATAGAAAATTTCTTGAGGGCCTTATGCAAGAATGGCTGTAGTTCATATGTAATTTTTCATAATGCATATTATTGTACCATTGTATACTGTACTTTTTATATGACATGTACATAACAACCAGCAAGATACAGTTTCAAATCCCTTCTAAGGAGTTTCCATTTTTTCTAGCAGTGTTGTCAAAAACCAACCAAGTTATATCTTGACCTGATTGTAACTTATGTTTTCTTTCATGTATTTGGGGATAAAAGCTATTGTTTCTGAGGTATGTGGGTCAGTATGTGGGTTTGTGGTCTTTGAATGCTTGCAAGGTAATAACCATTGTGGTGTCTAGAACATTGATCTTGGTTTTGGGAATGATAGAATTAGAATTTTACAGTTGAGTAGAAGCTGTTTTTGTGAAATTGCAAAGGTCCGCTCACCTTGAAGTCCATGACCAATATGTGGATGAGTATTTATTTACTGGTCTTGACATGAACAAATTTGACTGACTGTAATTGTAACCCCATTTCTAGACAAAAGTTAATAATATTTTTCTGGGAAATGCTAGTATAAAGAGACATTTAATCCACTGTGGTCAGGCTGCTGTTCTCAGGTGCAGAGCTGATGGAGCAGTATTGTATCTGAAATATTGCTGAGTGTCTTCTGACCAAGAAGGACGATTTAAGACATTTTTCAATCCCTGAGATTTTTGGCCTGTGTGAGTTGCCTCCTTAATTGACCCTAGGGGAAAGCTTGAATAAGTAACACCCTTTTAGGTCCTCAGGTGTACATGTTCTTTCCCAGAATGAACATTATTATTATTTTTAACACAGGAGTCTGTAGGTAGCCAGATGTAGTATAAAACAGCTGCCTGTGTACCGCCTGTATGTAATCACATGTTGTCTTCATAACCACAGGAAAAATATATGTTGTGTTAAACAAAACCCATGGCGTATTCCCACTTTATCTTTATTATCTGGATTACAGTTAAGGAAGATGTTTTAAATACACAAACACTACAGCAGCTTCCAAAAAATTTACAAACTGAGATAAATTTTCTGAAAACCAAAATACACATTGAAGGAATTGTCTTGCACAAATGAATTGACCAGCCCACATGCCTCAGGAATGACAGTTTCCATCCTGAACATGTGGTAAATACATAATTTATTATTAAGACAAGAGGTAAAACTGCATCTCTGCTGACCTCACAAAGGGAATCAAACGTGTAAAGTGCTGTATCAGGAATTTCTTAAAACAAGGCTAACATCTGTCAAAAATGTATTCTCATGAAAACAATTTGCATCTCCAGAATCAATGTCAATCAAAAAATAGACCCAAAGGAGGACTATATCCCACTGGTTGTTACATACATATATAAATGTCCTGTGAAAAATCAAAAAAACTCTAGCCCTTTCCACTTAGTAATGACAGATGGCAAGACCCCACTTTTGGAGTGAAAATGTTCATCCAGTCTAAAATGGCTAATCATTGAAATCACCAACACAAAACTATACCACTAATATGGCTCTTGTATGTTGCACACTGTAAGGACATAATATAAAGTACCTTTTTCTGCATGCTCAAACCTGATCGTGTGTGTAAAAGGTCTTAATGGACGCTGTGTTTGAGAAACTGGACAAAATGGCCTTAATAAAAAATGACTTAAGACTTACAGTGTTGATCTGTAAATTCAAGTCCTAAAAAGAGAAGTTAAAGTAAACATACGCAGATTTTAGAACTCTTGACTATAATCTAAACATGGACTGTATTGCTTAGTGCCACCACAATATGATTGTAATTACTCAAGTGTTACCTGTGACAAAGAACGATTTTGCTGCCTCTTAGGCCTAATGGGGCATACACACGGTCGGACTTTTCGGCTACAAAAGTCCGACGGACGCCGACGGACCAAATCCGGCGGACAATCCGATTGTGTGTGGGCTTCCCCGGACTTTCAGCTGACTTTTCCAGTCGCAAATCTGACAGACTTTAGATTTGGAACATGCTTCAAATCTTTACATCGTAACTCCGCTGGACCCAGAAATCCGCTCGTCTGTATGCTAGTCCGACGGACAAAAACCCACGCTAGGGCAGCTATTGGCTACTGGCTATCAACGTCCTTATTTTAGTCCAGTGTACGTCATCACGTACGAATCCGTCAGACATTTGTATGATCGTATGTAGGCAAGTCCGTTCATTAGAAAGTCCGCCGCAAGTCCGTCGAAAGTTTGTCAGACGGGCTGTCGGACTTTTGTAGCCGAAAAGTCCGACCGTGTGTACGCCCCATTAGTTGCTTAAATTTTTTAAATGCTTTCCCCATCACCACTTTACATTTAGGCATGAACTGTGCTAAAATGTCTTGTCGCCAAATGTGCATCAGTTTGTAAATATTGTTTCTGATCACTATCAATATATTCTTCATTTTTAGACAGCTAATACCACTTGAGTTTCAAGAAGGCAAAACGTGGTCCTCAGATTTATGACTGACAAAGCAAAAAACTAGAATTTCCAATATCTTAACCTAGCCTGTAAAGTAGTATCACTTTAAATCCAGACTTTCTATCTTCTCAGCTCTTAATCTTAGAGTGAACAAAATTTAAATATTCATTTTCTGCAAAGAAAACAGAAAAAGGTCCTCGATTTATGAATGTACATAAGTTCAATAAGCTACACCCGCTAAAAAGTGTATTTGGGAGATTGAACCCTTCCAGCACCATAAACCCCTGCCAGTACACAGTTCAGTAGACTGAGATGAGGACATATGACCTGAGCCCCATAAAACTCTGTAAATGGATAATACTGGGGGGCCATCATTATTCTTTATGTAGCAATGGCTTTGAAGTTCCTGTTAGCTTAAAAGTTCAAATTTCCCCCATTTAAACAGTCAAACCCATTAATTTTGTGCAGTATTTAGGAGCAGCAAATTAGGTTTAAATTCGTACTGTACAAATTTGGCACAGAAAATATATGCATTGCAGGTCTTTCTGTTTGCTACATGGGTGATCTCCCAGCCTTGTATAAAAAGAAAAATAGAAAGGCTGGATATAGTAGCCATTGTATAACCAGTACCTTATTGCCTATAACAACAATAAACCAGTGATTTCCATATAAATGTGTGCCTATATATGCATCTATATATAATTAAAGCAGATTAATTAGTTAACCCTTTTGCAAGCAAAAAAAAAATAACAGCACAAGGCTTGCATGTCTTTATGACAGCGGAAGAGTTAATAGTATGATATAAATTCTATTAGAAAGGTTTGTGGTAGCAAAGTGAGCAAAGAAATCCATTCCATATTTTACACATTTAAGCCAAGAGCAAGCAAAATAAAGAGTTTAAAAATTAAGCACAATGGATTTTTTCGAGAGTAGGCATTAATAATACATGAATAATACTAATACTTCTAGTCATAATAATAGCAATAAGTATAGTAATGAATTGCAGGTAATTAAATAGAAAACCCCAGCGCTTTTGAAATATAGTGATAAGCGCACATGCAGCCCTGTTCAAGGTGCAAAATAGTAGGGGTTACCATTACTAAAATCTAAGCTTTCCTAAAGGAATACTAACAGGAGAGATTAAATATGTATTTCCAAAATAACACAGGAGGAGATGAGGCACCGGGAGGTATTCTATATAAAACTATTCTTGACTATATAGTGTTCAGTTAAAAACTCTGTCAGTCTTAATGAACTTATGGCACATTTGTGAATAGGGCACACAAGAGAAGTTTGGCCAAGGTCCACCTTAACATCTTTCTATTATCTCACATATTTGCAGATCAGTTTCAATTTTTTTAAATAACATGTTTCCTGTGTGTCCTGGAAGGCATGCTCTCTATGGCAACATAATGCAAAGAGAGACCAAATGTAAAGTTTGTATGATATAGCTAAACTTGACTGTTCACTGCAGCCCTACAATATCCAGTAAATCAAAAAATACACAGAATGACTTAATTATTTTTGGTTTGGGACACACTACAGTAGAACTACCACAAATGCAAGACTGGCAACCACTCTACATCTATTGAAAATGTATGGCTTTTGGGTCTTTGCATCCTGTGTGCATATGAACCTAAATTGAAGTTTATTACTTGTTATGCTAGGGCTTGTAAAAATGTTCATGTCATTATCGTATGTCCAGTGATGACATTACATCACATTACCTTACACAAAATAGCATACATATTCTCCTTTGGGGATTCAACGGCTATTACACCAGCACACCATAATTCTCATGAAAAATATTCAATTTTATAGCATAAAATAATCACACAAAAGTGTAATGCTAAGGAGCCATGTTGTTTGGTTGTCACACATGCCTTACCTTATGCAATAAAATTGAACTATTTTGTAACAGTTACGATGTTCTGACCACATATATTGTGAAGATGTTAGTCGTTGGCCATTGCAGCACGCACACTAGGGTGAATTGCAGTTATGGTGCATGTTGGGACAATGACAATTATTGTTCATTGCAGCTTATACGCTAGGGTGAATTGCAGTGTATGTTGGGAATATGATCCCTGCCAACCGTTCCAAATAAAAATAAGAAAAAAAATGTAAAGAGGGTGATTCTTTGGCAGCAAAAAAGGCTTAGCTCGCTTAGCAGAGGATGGAAAATCAAATCAACTGGCTTCTTGTGTCTCTCTGGTACACTCTTGTGTCATCCCTGTGCTTGAGTTGCTAGGTGTGTTGTAAAAAGCAGGAGGGTATCCAAATGTTCCTAATTGTAATTATGGAGAATGAAACCAGTGAAGCAACCACACCCAGGAACTCTCCCCATAGCAGGAGTTTGACTTCAAGGTGGGCAAGACAGAGCTGGGAGCAAGTGATAGAAAAAAAGTTTGATGGTGCAACACCCAAGAGGTATAAAAAGCCACAGTCCAACAAATGTCATTTTGAGTGGACTACCCTTTTACCTTTCTAAAATTAAATAATAATGCAAATAGAGCATACCAGGAATCTAGCACACATTTCCCAGCTGTTTTTTTTTATTAGGTATTAAAAGTTAAAGAAAAATGGAGAAAGGGACATAATGAGAGCAACATGAAAAGCCTGTGCTATCATGGGACAGCTGGCTTCCTTAGATTCTGTGGACACACATGAGAAATGCTAATTTGAACAAAATCTGACAGCACCAAACTGAAAAATGCAAAATCCCTGTAGGTTAACATGGCCATTTTGAGAAGTGTTGATTACCCTGCTTCTGCATTCAAACATGCAAGTGTATAGCAAATTAACTATATGACTTAATTTAGCTTGTTTTGTCAGAGATGTGAATAAAGCAAACAAGGTTCTTGAACAATATGTCTTAAATAAATGGAAATTTATGACAAATATAATATTGTACCCTGGAGTATAGAGGGCCCATTAGTCAGGTTATGAGGGGCCTACCAGAAGATCAAACATAATACATAAAAAAACATAATACATAATGTGCACAAAAATTATTTTACATCATAAAAATACAACCAATTACATCACAAATTGTTTCATTATGTGGATATGCCAAAAAGTTAAAATAAATAAAACTGAATGTGGCCTGAAGATGAATATTTACCTTTCTTGTGGGTACTATGTTAAATCTTCGCTTTCTTGCTGAGTTTAGGCTGTGGCTGGTGTCTGGCACTTCCGGATGTGTTGAATGCCCTGTCGCCCCACTTTACATTGTGATTCCTTTCACTGACCCCTATGCTACTATCAAACTACAGAAGTGTCAGATGCCAACCACAACAAAAGCTCTGCAAAAGAGTTAAAATTGAACACAATGCCTGCCAGAAAGGTAAGTATTCATCTTCTCCTTTCAGGAAATGTGTGCCAATATAGAAGGATATTATATACCAAGGTAACTCTGAAATCATTATAGAGTATTTTTCTTTTACTTTAAGCATGTGTTTTTATTATTTTTGTCTTTGTATGTGTGTTTGTGTGCATATGTGTGTATGTCTAAGGGGTGGTAAAATAACTGGGCACTATGATGTAACAGAATTACAGAATAACGTAAATAAGGTTAAACAATTTTGTGAACAACTGTAAAGTGCTTGTATCACTCTTAAGAATGTGCATCTAAACTCCCATTATAACAAAAGACACAAATGACTTCAGATATAAAAATATCCAGTAGAATTGTTTTGTGCCTACATTAAAACCCTTGTCTTTCAAAGGGTAAGAAAATGAGAATGTATTACTACGGCAACAATAGTCTGTTACAAATGTTTATACATTGTATACAGTATATACTATATATGCATGTATCAAATGTTTTCCGCAGTGAGGTTTATTTTGCTGTCTCATAATTCCAAAAAAAGGAAATTTTTGGGGGGAAAGATATGTTAATGGTAAGTATATGACATACTGTATAAATCTACATATCAATAGGTTTAAAAAAATAGCTGCCATTTTATAAGATAGGATACTATAAATACTTGGGTTGTTATAATTATTGTTAGGTACAGTCACAGATTCTTCCTCGCAATGTACAAAGTTAAAATATACAGTTTAGTGTCCATAACATTATCAAATCTGCAAAACATAAGGAGCTAATTGTTCTCAAAGGCTGGACACTTTAAAACATGGGAATAATTCTCAATTTTTCATTAACCCTTTTCTGTTTGCCGCAGCATCCCTTTAAAAAGTTCTGAACACCAGGGGATGGGCGAAATTGACCAATCCCATGACTACTGTGATTGGCTGTCACAGTGGTCACATGATCAGAAACCGGTGAGCACGCTCTCAGCACAGAAACATCACCAGCCCGCATATATGTTAGGGATTAAACATATTAGTATTTCTGTACTTTAACTGATGAGACTTTTACTGTAAACAAGCATTTTGAATTAGACTATGAACTCCTGGGTATGCTTCACACATATTATTTTTTCAGTCAAGGGAGCTGGTCTAGGCCTTACATTTCCATTACCTTATTCTTACCTAACACCGTATACTTTTGTTGAATCACAACAATATGTACAAAATAAGGCAAAACATTGCTACTAATCCAGAACACTTCAGCCTTCCATAATTTATTTAAAGTGTAAACCTAAAATCTATTAATTTTAGTATGTTTGGCATCATACCTCACTATATACAGGTTTCTTAAATATTTATTTGAGGTATGGAAATTTTATGCATAGTTAAATTGGTCCAGCTTGGACCAATATAACTAGGTATATACCATACCTGGCCGATGTCCCTGGAAGTTAGAAATCACTGCAGACGCTGATTGTCTGCCCTGCTGCATTCTGAACACAGGAGGTTGGTTGCTCGACATGGGAACTAGTCAGGCAATGCTTTGTATTTTCTGAATCAATGCAAAGCATTCTCTGATTGGATAAGGTGGAGAGGCGTGGAGAGTGGTGACATGCTCTCCACCTCAACCAATCAGAGAACGCTTTGCATTCATTCAGTAAATCAGCAGTGCTGTGCTGACCTCCTCTGTTCAGAATGCAGCAGGGCAGTCAGTCAATCAGCGCAGAAGTGGAGATCACCGAAGTGCAGTGCATATTTACATTAGTCCAAGCTGGTCCATACCTGGGAATTCATAATTAATCAATATTTTTTTTTTCTAATCAGTTGTAGTGTTTCTTGCTGGGGACTCTGTCAGTAAAGCCATCCATACACGGTGCAAATTTCTTTCTTGCAATCATGGGTCTCACCTGCTGAGCCATTGAATGCTCCTGCCAGGGGGGCGGGTGAAGCCGTCCCCTCTGGGAGAAGACAGTGATTATTGCTAGTGGCTATAGCAGCCCCTAAGATCCGGCAGGCTGGTTGTACCCAAGCTGATCAATCGATCAACTTGGTAAATTCAGTCTGCCCATACATGGTTAGAATCTCAACTAGTTCCTGAAGAACAGGCCAAGACTCGAACCGTCTATGGCCAGCCTAACAGTACTTCCTGTTGCAGCCTGACAAAATTAAACCACTGCTTCACAATTACTAGCAGCCTCATCAGCCTACTGAATATGCTCCTTTAGTTTGGGTTAACTGTCTGATAGACCTGATAGTTCAATGGCCAACTAAAGGAACAAGCACAGCAGGCTGACAACACTGTTGCAGCTTAGCATTGCCATCTTGCCAAAGGAAGTGCTGGCAGGATCACCAGGTAAGAAACTTTGCAATAGCTTCACAAAGAATGATTGGTTTAGGAAAACTGTATATAATGCCAAGCATACTGAATTTTTTTTTAGGGTTTACATATACTTCTTATTCTCTTTACTACTATAATACAAGAGATTTCTGAAATTTCTGGCAGCTCTATACCTGTCTTTGGTAAACAATACATTTAACATAACCTACAGCTCTATTTTCAACATTTATTCAAGGCTTGGTGGATTGTCCTTTTAAATAAACATTTAAAATAAAGCTGCTTTCACATTAATTTATTTGGGGAAAGCAGGCACTCTGCATTTTCTTACAAAGAGTATGTTATGCTATTTATAGAAAAAAAAAATCACAGTGCTACCCTATGATATAAGTAATATATTAGCATTTATTTTTCCTGGCAGACCTAGAAATACATGATAAGCTCGACTGGTAATAATCGTCAACTAATTATTTCAGCCCAAGCTGCGTCAAAATCTGGATCTTGATGGAGAGGTTATTTGCAGGCTAAAGCTCAAATTGTGAGCCAAACTGTTAATTCCATGCTAAAAGTTTGACTTCATACTTCATAATAAAATGTTTATTTAACACTTAACAATGATTAAATGTGCATAAGCATTGCATCCCACTGCACAAATGAAAAGCTATAATGAAGCCTTTTCTGCATTATTTAATAAACGATTCATCTAGAAATATATATAATGAAATGTTTTCCAATTCTTTTCTTTTTCTTTTTTTTTTTTCTTTTACTTTGAAGACAGAGTGGAAAGTGGAAAACGTACAGATTCCTATATGGCTGCAGGCCATGTACACAATGCCAAGTGTACTTTGTAAATGAATAGAGCCCACTTATGTTTTCGATTTACTGCTTTTGATTAGGAAAGGCTGAGAAAATCTAGAGGATGCTTTGGAAAATGTCATTAGATTCTATAATAAATATACCATATGTTTTATTCTTTAATGCCCCGTACACACGAGCGGAATTTTCGTCTGAAAAATCTTGGATGGTTTTTCCAACAGAATTCCGCTCAAGCTTGGCTTGCATACACACGGTCACACAAAAGTTCTCTGAACTTTCTACCATCAAGAACGCGGTGACGTACAACACTACGACGAGCCGAGAAAATGAAGTTCAATGCTTCCTAGCACGCGTCAAATTGTTTCTGAGCATGTGTGTTTTTTTGCGCGTTGGAATTGCATACAGATGATCGCATTTTCGGATAGGAACTTCTTCCGACCGAAAAATAGACAACCTGCTCTCAATCTTTTGCTGGCTGGAATTCCGCCAGAAAAAGTCAGATGGAGCATACACTCGGTCGCATTTTCCAACCAAAAGCTCACATTGGTCTTTTGCTGGTGGCATTTCTGATCGTGTGTACGTGGCATTAGGTTTTAAGCCCTAATTAGATTTATTTTTTTTAATATCCCTTAAAGCAGAACTCTACTCTCTCAATCAACATTAATTATTTTTAATGCTTATGCTCCTAGCATTAGTAAATAGATAGGAAAATATATCAAATTTACTTGTTTTACTTGTTTTAAACTTTTTTTTATTTTTTTCAGATGATTCCTGGTTTTCAGGCCTAGGGAAATGATATTGTCCCACCCCAGGAGTCTTCAAGAGGAAAGAAAGGGAGGAGGGGTTTTCTCAGCTAAGAGAAGCCTCCTGCCTGCATGTCAGAGCTAAGGGCAGATGGCTTCCAGGAAGTAAATGCTACATGAATCATCTGCCTTTACTCAAGATGGCCACAGCCAGAAATGCTAGTGTTTTTCAAAGTGATTTTTCAGCAAAATAAAGCATGGAAACATGGATAGATGACTGAGTTTTCTTTAATTATTAAAGATAATTAAATAGCGTTTTTGGTTTGTGGTGCTCAGATGCAGTGTAGTTCCTCTATAATTTTCAAACAGCGCAAAAGGTTTACTTGGTTACAGAGCACTGTGCATATACTAAATGTATACTAACAGCTATTACTCTTAAGATCAATTACCCTCTCAGGATGTTGTAAGTGCTTTCTGTTATATACTGAGAACAGACCTAAGCAGCAATAGCCAGCAATAGTGGATATATTTGACCTTTCTATATGAAATCAGTGCTGGTTGGTTACTTATTATCCAGTTCTCATCCATCCTCACTTTACTAAGAACTAAGACCAAAGAAACAGACCATAAGGGGTCTATCCCTTCACTCCACTACCACGCTTACCACTTTTTAAATGCTTCATTATAGATAAATATAGAGATATATTATCCAAAAAATCTTTTACCTACAGCATAATGGGAAGTTGGAGCAGTCAACCATTGGGAAATTACATAAGGGATCTTCCGTGTACTCCCATGTGCATACATACTGTATATTTCAAGCATACATATGTACATGATACATATAGACCAGTGACACTGAAAGGGACTTGATAGAATATTGGTTAACCCTTTCATTTATTGTGTAGGCATTGATTTTCCCCATGCTTCCAATACTGGAGGTTTTTAGAGTATGTTATATTTATAGGCACCTTTTAAAAAGCATGCATATTCAAAGAATTGCCCATATGGCTATATAGGTTTGCTTCTAAGTTGACTTCCTTAATATAATATGTTAGTTGCCTCTACATTGCAGTGAAAATGGTGGAGATGATTTCCTAAAGGAGTAAAGACTAGACATGCGTATGACGATAACATTTTTTTTCGTTTCGATTCGTTAATCTAGTTATTTAGTTTAGTTAAATTCAGTTGATTCGTTCAATTCCTATTCGGGATTCGTATTCGAAATTTGTATTCGGAATTCTTTGTATTTTCTTCGAGGTTACCGTTTTTTTTATTCGAAGCATTCGAATCGATAAATATTTTAAATTTGCCAAATCGAAAACTTTCGTTTTTTTTGTTTTGTTTTTTTATTCGAATGTGGCAAAGTAAACAAACAAAAAGAAAAATCTTCATCAAATGATTACAATGACTCTTTAAATCACCATTGACTTAACTAAAACATTATTTTGAAATGGTACTCTAATAACACACACAGTCTTTCATTTCAGTAATATGTGTACAGTTAGAATTCGACTGGAGTTCGATGCAAAATTATATTCGTATTTCAGTCAGAATTTCCGAAGTTCGGACGAATTTAGTTTCGTTATTTGGAGCTTTCGGTCAAATTTGTTTATATTGCAATTCAGGTATTCGGATATATCCGAATCTCCGAATAATGAAAAATGTGTCAGAATATTAATTCGGAACTAAACGAACTGCACATGTCTAGTAAAGGATGTGTACAAGCTTAGTGAATACAGCTAAGCTGTGTTTATCCTAACATGTGCAGAGGACTTAAAACAAAATACCTGCTTGGGTACTTGAAATGAACACTTGTCCACTTTATTCACAAAGTAAAATGAACATGAAGTTTAGTAAGTGAACATTCTCTACCACCTTAGTGAATCGAATTTTGGATATCCTTGATAGAAAAGACAATGGTGAATATACATAGTTAATAGCCTCTTTATGGATAATGACATAAAAACATCAGCGCTGTGTCTCATGATAGAGGTAGCATAGGGATTTACAACAAACGGGAATGGCAACTGTAAATGTAGTTTTATCAACAGTTTTCAAAGATATTGTTTAAAGTGGTTCTAAAGGCTGAAGGTTTTTTTACCTTCATGCATTCTATGCATGAAGTTAAAAATACCTTCAGTATGCAGCCCCACCTAATACTTACCCAAGCCTGATCAAAATCCAGCAATGTGCTCAAGAGCAGCTGCTCTCCTGGGTCTCTGCCTCCTCATTGGCTTAGAGATAGCAGCAGAAGCCATTGGTTCCCACTGCTATCTTTAACAGCCAGTGACAATGGAGCATGAACACACAGAGTGGGGCTTGGGAGCGAGCATGCACAAGTGCCCCCATAGCAAGCTGCTATGGGGGCACTCAAAGAAAAGGAGAAGCCAGGAGCACTGGTGGGGTACCCGAGAAGAGGAGGATTTGGGCTGCTATGTGCAAAACCATTGCACAGAGCAGGTAAGTATAACATGTTTTTTATTTAAGAAAAAAGAAAAAAAAATACCTTTAACCTCCCTGGCGATATTCCCGACTTTGGCTGGGGGTTAAATTTTAGTACCATTAGCGGTAACCCCGAGCCACACTGGGTATTGCATCTCAGGATCCTGGTGCAGTGTACTTACCTTGTCCCCAGGATCCTGCGATGTCACCCCTCTGTGTCTGCATGCTGTGTCCTCCACCCGATGCCTCTGTGTAGCGGGCTCCGTTCCCTGCAAGCGTAGCGAAGCATGGGGGTGGAGCCCGGTGGCAAATTAAAAAATACAAAATTCAGAACACATACAGTACACTGTAATCTTACAGATTACATTGCTGTATCAAATCATTTCACATTCCGTATATACTGTTCTTTCTGCCTGGAAACTTGAGATTGTCCATGGTAACCAAAAAGTGTTCCTTTACGTCAAAAACGGTTTGAAACCAGCTAGAAAACAGAGATAGTAAATTAGAACACTTGCAGAATTGAGCGATAGTGAATCGTGAGGAAATTCATTTTATTATTATTACATTATTATTTTTTATAATTATTTATAGTTATTTATCATATTATAATTTAGTGTTTCAAACTTTATCATACCAGGGATGTCTCCTAGACTCTTGTTTGGACAGATTTAAGTGTGTTATTACTAAGAATTACAGGCCTAAAATATAAACGCCAAATTTCTATGCAAAACAATGTACCGCATTGAGACGCAAAAATCTGACATAATCATACCACAAGGGTTGTTAATACCACTTTAATCACATTTTGATTGGAAAGCAATGTGATTTGTGGTGGAACACATATTATGACCTATATGTTAAGTACCATTATAACTTACCTGATCGTATTCTATTTACTAAATAGCTGAAATGTATATATATATATATATATATATATATATATATATACACATACACAGTATCGCACAAAAGTGAGTACACCCCTCACATTTTTGTAAATATTTTAATATATTTTCATGTGACAACACTGAAGATATGACACTGCTACAATGTAAAGTAGTGAGTGTGCAGCTTGTTTAACAGTGTAAATTTGCTGCCCCCCCCCCCAAAATAACTCAACACACAGCCATTAATGTCTAAACCACTGGCAACAAAAGTGAGTACACCCCTAAGTGAAAATGTCCAAATTGGGCCCAATTAGCCATTTTCCCTCCCCGGTGTTATGTGACTCGTTAGTTTTACAAGGTCTCAGGTGTGAATGGGCAGCAGGTGTGTTAAATTTGGTGTTTTCGCTCTCACTCTCTCATGGTCACTGGAAGTTCAACATGGCACCTCATGGCAAAGAACTCTCTGAGGATCTGAAAAAAAGAATTGTTGCTCTAAATAAAGATGGCCTAGGCTATAAGAAGATTGCCAAGACTCTGAAACTGAGCTGCAGCATGGTGACCAAAAACATACAGTGGTTTAACAGGACAGGCTCCACTCAGAACAGGCCTCGTCATGGTTGACAAAAGATGTTGAGTGCACGTGCTCATTGTCATATCCAGAGGTTGTCTTTGGAAAATAGACGTATGAGTGCTGCTGAAGGGGTGGGGGTTCAGCCTGTCAGTGCTCAGACTATAAGCTGCACACTGCATCAAATTGGTCTGAATGGCTGTCTTCCCAGAAGGAAGCCTCTTCTAAAAATAATGTACAAGAAAGCCCGCAAACAGTTTGCTAAAGACAAGCAGACTAAGGACATGGATTAATGGAACAATGTCCTGTGGTTTGATGAGATCAAGATAAACTTATTTTGTTCAGATGGTATCAAGCCTATGTGGCGGCAACCAGGTGATGAGTACAAAGACAAGTATCTCTTGACTACAGTCAAGCATGGTGGTGGGAATGTCATGGTCTGGGGTTGCATGAGTGCACTAGGGAGCTACAGTTCATTGAGGGAACCATGAATGCCAACATGTACTGTGACATACTGAAGCAGTGCATGATCCCCTCCCTTCGGAGACTGGACCACAGGGCAGTATTCCAACATGATAACGACCCCAAACACACCTTCAAGGCAACCACTGTCTTGCTAAAGAAGCTGAGGGTATAGGTGATGGACTGGCCAAGCATGTCTCCAGACCTAAACCCTATTGAGCACTGGTGGGGCAACCTCAAATGGAAGTTGAAGGAGCACAAGCTCTCTAACATCCACCAGCTCCCTGATGTTGTCATGGAGGAGTGGAAGAGGACTCCAGTGGCAACTTGTGGAGCTCTGGTGAACTTTATGTCCAAGAAGGTTAAGGCAGTGCTGGAAAATAATGGTGGCCACACAAAATATTGACACTTTGGGATCAATTTGGACATTTTCACTTAGAGGTTTACTCACTTTTCTTGCCAGGGGTTTAGACATTAATGGCTGCGTGTTGAGTTATTTTGCAGGGACAGCAAATTTACACTGTTAAACAAGCTGTATACTCACTACTTTACATTGTAGCAAAGTGTCATTTCTTCAGTGTTGTCACATGAAAAGATATATATATATATATATATATATATATATATATATATATATATATATATATATATATATATAAAGAAAAGACGTGGATCGATGCTTGATGCAAAAAGTGTCCTTTACTGGAAATTTTTCAATCACATAATATAATGCAAGCCACTGTACAGTTCCGAGCGCAAGTCGCTCTTCATCAGGCTCTTTTGGCTGTGTGTGAAAAGCCAAACTACAAACCTTCTCTTATCCACACCCAGCCTACCTCACACATGTGTTAACTTAACTAATTACAAAGAGAAAACTACTAGCACACATTTGAATAATTAACCCCTATTCTATAAACCCAACAGGGTGAAATATCTTATATTCACCAATATACAAATTATTTACATTCATTGATCTTCCTATCATATATCATCTTCCATCAGTATGATGTTAGGGAGCAAATAAACTCTCTCATCTATTTAAATATAAATCTCATTCAGTAAGTATCATAAATACAATAACATTCTTGATCGTGTCTCAGATCTCATCAAAGATTCCAGCTGATATTCTGTTATTTAATATTCCCAACGGGAGTTCATTCCAATCGATCTAAAGGAGTATAATATACACAAACCATGATTATGATCACTATATACCTAATATCCAAGTCCTATACAAACAAATATAAATCATAGTCCTTGTTCATATGGGCTCCAATGTTGCCCCGCCATATGCATGTTCTTTCATGCACGATTTTGAACAGAGAAATATTTTTATCAATGAAAGTTTTCGGGAGCATTGCGCCACCTGGTGGCGCTATATAGACGACATTTTTGCTATATGGCGGGGCAACATTGAATCACTCAAAGCCTTTGATGAGACTATCAACACTTTTTCACCAAATATCCAGTTTAAAATACATATTGGTGGGGACTCTGTTCCCTTTTTGGATACACGGGCATATAAGAAACAGGGACGGATTGAAACGGATATATACACCAAGCCCACGGATAGGAATCAGTTGTTAAGATATGACAGTTACCATCCCCCCCCATGTTTTTGGTTCTATCATTAAAAGCCAATTGCTTAGAGTAATGCGGATTGTGAGTGACACTGCAATAAGGGATCAAAGATTGGATGAGATGTGTTGTAAATTTAAAGAACGGGGTTATCCGGAAGGTTTGATTAGACAGGAACTAAATAGGATTCTTAAGCCAACTGGTAGTTGCCAACATAAAAAATATCAACCTGATAGACCTAGGATCCCATTTGTCTTTCAATTTAATAGTTACAGTGATAAGATCTTTAATGTACTAAGGAAACATTGGGCAATATTGAGACGATCATACCCACAGACAGAAGAATTTCAACAAACCCCTTTGAAAGCTTACCGGCGCAATAAAACTTTGCGCAATTTTTTGGTGCGATCTGAATTTATACCAGAGAGTCAGGAGGAGAAAAGAACAACTTTTCTCGGTAAGAAAAGGAAGGGCTGTTATCCTTGTCTTAACTGTATCCAATGTAATTTAATGCTTAAGGGCAATCATTTCTTCCACCCCATAACGAAGACTAAGATAACAGTAAATGTTTTTCACACATGTCAGTCGTCATATGTGATTTATATTCTCATGTGCCTATGTAATCTACTTTATGTAGGTGAGACGACCCAAAAAATAAAAGATCGCATTGCACAGCATCGCAGCACGATCCGAAATCCTCAGTCAGGTCTCCCTGTGTCGCGTCACTTCACCGAGATGGGACACAGGGACACCGACTTACGATTTATGGTACTAGAAGAAATTCCTCGCGATAAAAGAGGGGGGGATAGGATTTTAAAACTGAAAAAGCGTGAGGTCTGGTGGATCAATAAATTACAGTCCCTGCATCCTGATGGTATGAACAAGGACTATGATTTATATTTGTTTGTATAGGACTTGGATATTAGGTATATAGTGATCATAATCATGGTTTGTGTATATTATACTCCTTTAGATCGATTGGAATGAACTCCCATTGGGAATATGGAATGAACTCCCGTTGGGAATATTAAATAACAGAATATCAGCTGGAATCTTTGATAAGACCTGAGACACGATCAAGAATGTTATTGTATTTATGATACTTACTGAATGAGATTTATATTTAAATAGATGAGAGAGTTTATTTGCTCCCTAACATCATACTGATGGAAGATGATATATAATAGGAAGATCAATGAATGTAAATAATTTGTATATTGGGGAATATAAGATATTTCACCCTGTTGGGTTTATAGAATAGGGGTTAATTATTCAAAAGTGTGCTAGTAGTTTTCTCTTTGTAATTAGTTAAGTTAACACATGTGTGAGGTAGGCTGGGTGTGGATAAGAGAAGGTTTGTAGTTTGGCTTTTCACACACAGCCAAAAGAGCCTGATGAAGAGCGACTTGCGCTCGGAAATGTACAGTGGCTTGCATTATATTATGTGATTGAAAAATTTCCAGTAAAGGACACTTTTTGCATCAAGCATCGACCCACGTCTTTTCTTTATCCATTTATGGTGGAAGGTTGGGAGTCCACCCTGATGGTGCTTTGATCGAACAGGATTAAAGAGAAGAGGGTAACCCACCTGAAGTTTATTTATATATATATATATATATATATATATTTTTTTTTTTTTTTCCTGGAACCTCTTCATGTTAGCCTAAAACAGATCAGCTTCACCCTCTCTGGAACAACCTTTTACCTTTTTACCTAGCCTATAAAGGCTGCCATCTCACCTTAGCTAATGTTCTTTTTTCGTCCTCGCTCCGGACAATCTTTTTTTTTTCTTCCCCTTTCCATTTCCTATCCTGCCCAGGTTCAACCTCACCTAAACCCCCCATTTAGGGCTGTAAACCTCCCTTAACTGCGGGTTCCCTTGGTGCAGGGATTGCTTTATGACAGTCCTCGGTATTGAAATCTGGCTGAACTGTTTAATAATGCCGGCTAATAGCCATCTTAAAGAGTCTATGGGTGGCAGTTTAAATAACTGCTGGTATGGCTGGCAGCTTCAGGCATTATTTCTTCTTTTTGGTGCCCCGGTTTTACATTTTTCAGGTGGTCCGTGAGCCCTTGTTGCGGCCGGGTGGCGTGCGACTGGCCATCATGGCGCAGGGGGGCCGGACATCTCCCTCGGGATGACATGGCGCTCGTTGAATGGGAGAGGCAGCAGTTGGCTTTGTGGGTTGCCATTGAGTCGGCAGGACGCTGCCCGCACAATGGTAGGATTCCTCACTTCTAGGAGGCATCCTGGCTGGCACAGTGATCATGGCAATCTCCATGTCACACCGCTACACCTGCTGCTTGCCTGTCCCTGCATGTGCTCGGTAAGTGAATTGCCAGGTTAGAGCAGGATCCTGTGGAAAGCGGGAGCAGTGTGAAGTTTTTAATGATCTCATGTCTGGTTTACAGTGTCCCCTGCTGTTCCCTGTCTAGCCGCAAGCCCTGTACACTTAAGTCTGGAATGGAAAGGTAGGATTGAGTTTGTCTTTTTTTTTTGTTTTGTTTTGTTTTTGTATTTGTCTTTTAAAAGAGAGCACTCCTCTGGTTGTTTGTACAGAGAGGAAACCCCGGAGTGGACTAATTGTTCGCAGGATAACACAGAAATTCCTATTCCAAGTCATAAGTCTGCCTGTGGGAGGTCACGTCACCGCAAAGCTTCCAGAAAAAGCAGGCACATGGTCAGAGCACACTCTGCTCCGTTATCTCTAGTGATGGCCCACAGTAGTCGTTCTTACCCAAACAACAATATCTCACAACATACCAAAGTTAAATGTATCAGGAGGCCATACAGGAGGATGATTTCTTCGACGGGACGACCTGTTGGGTTTGCACAAATCAGGCATTACCAGGGAAACAGTTGTGTGAACCCTGCCTTAAGGTTGTAGCAAGGGATTCAGCAGCAGACACACAGAAGGTGAAGCATTACATTAAGTCTGCGGTGAAAGAAGGTCTGAGGTATGTGTCAAAGGTCGGTCGGTACATAGAGAGCGGGCAACCTCTTCTTTCCCAGACAAATCAGAAGCAGCGGTTCCTGAGAAACTGCCTTTTGTCAATGACAGTGATGGCTTTTTGTCAGATCTGGATGAGAGTCAGGGGAATCATGCTTTTGATTTTTCTCTAATTCCCACATTGGTGGAAGCTGTAAAGGAGGCTATGAGATGGCAAGAGGAGAAATCTCCGCCTAAAAAACAAAAGAAAAAATGACCCTGACCTCAAGAAGTCCACTCCTTCTTTTCCTCTTGTTTTTGAAATACAGAAGATTTTGGAGGAAGAATGGGCAAAGCCGGATAGAGGGTTTAACATTCACAACAGGGTGTCAAAGCTATGTCCTTTTAGTGCAAAGATGCGGCCTTGTGGGATACTTTGCCTAGGGTGGACGCACCCTTACAAAGTAAATAAAATAGGGGACATATACCGCACTAATAGTGATAAAGAGTTGAAAAAAATTATATATATTTTATAAAGAAAAAAGCTGCGACACATAAACATGCGATAACCATGCAAGAAGAATTAATGTAAAAAGGGGGAATAGTCGCGCTAATTAGAAAAATATAGAGTTCCCTAAGCATAATCACAAGTTGTTATATGTGCAAAAAACAATGTGCATAAAACCATATGCCCTGAATGCATATTAGATAAATATAAGTAATATCACTCTATAGATAAAACAACAACAATATAGTTAAAGAAAGTGTCCATATAAATTCATATAGTGCAAAAATAATCATTAAGTACAAAGTCCACATAGAATGTGTAGAAAGATTAGACTATACGGATCATTAGGTGCAAAGTCCACATATGGTGTATGTTGAATCCAATTCCTCAATGTGAGGAGAAATGAATAGAAAAAACAAGTTGAACGATGATTCCGCCACCGCCAAGAGGGTAAAAGGTGGATCCATCCTTGGAGTGCACACCACAAAAAGTATGTTAGGGACCCTTACCAGATGAAGTGGATCTCCTGTGTGTAGCGAGGTCATCAGCGCCTGCAGATATAACCCTCTCCGGGGTCTTTGCACCAGTCCGGGGTGTCCGTACCTCCAGATACCTCCTCACTCACAATGCCAACCTTCTGTCTGCTGTACAGAGAGAACCCGCTTGCTAATAAAGGAAGCCAAGACACTCAACCAGCACAGGAACGGGCCACATGGGAGGATAGAAGAAATGGAGGAAACTCCAATAGTGTGTTATTCTTAACCACTGTTTGGTTTATTAGTAAGAAATCACATACAAAAAATTTATAAAACCACAAAAAAAAGGAGAAAATTGCTGGGTTAAGCTACGCACTGATGTCACTACGCTATACTTGACCCCGGAAGCACGGGTGATCACTGTATTTTTACTGCCGGCAATTTTTTCCTTTTTTTTATGGTTTTATACATTTTTTGTATGTGATTTCTTTCTTCAAACAGTGGTTAAGGATAACACACTATTGGAGTTCCCTCCATTTCTTCTATCCTCCCATGTGGCCCTTTCCGGTGCTGGATGAGTGTCTTGGCTTCCTTTATTAGCAAGCAGGTTCTCTCTGTACAGAGGACAGAAGGTTGGCATTGCGAGTGAGGAGGTATTTGGAGGTACGGACACCCCGGACTGATACAAAGACCCCGCAGAGGGTTATATCTGCAGGCGCTGGCGACCTCGCTACAAACAGGAGGTCCACTTCATCTGGTAAGGTTCCCTAACATACTTTTTTGTGGTGTGCACTCCAAGGATAGATCCACCTTTTACCCTCTTGGAGGTGGCGGAATCATCTTTCAACTTGTTTTTTCTATTCATTTCTCCTCACTTTGAGGAATTGGATTCAACATACACCATGTGTGGACTTTGCAATTAATGATCTGTTTAGTCTAATCTTTCTACACATTCTATGTGGACTTTGCACTTAATGATTATTTTTGCCCTATATGAATTCATATGGACACTTTCTTTAACTATATTGTTGTTGTTTTATATATAGAGTGATATTATTTATATTTATCTAATATACATTCAGGGCATATGGTTTTATGCACATTGTTTTTTGCACATATAACAACTTGTGATTCTGCTTAGGGAACTCAATATTTTTCTAATTAGCATGCATCCATACAAAGATTGGCTCCCTATATAACACTCCCACTGGAGGATTTGGTCACCTTCAAAGATCGTATGGACAGAAGGGTGGACACGGATTTGAAAAGGATATACACAGTGGCATGAGCAGCATATAGGTTGGCCATTGCCCTAACCTAACTGGCTGCAGCCCTTAAGGTTTGGGTCTCGGATTGTGGGTGCCACTACATTTCATCAAGATGGCGGTAGATTTTTTAGCTGAAGCAGTGGTTGACCAAGTTCAGATGACTACTAGGCTTATGGCCCATTCTGTAAAAGCACAAAGAGCTTTATGGTTAAAGCATTGGGCAGCAGATAACACCTCCAAACACAGTCTATGCTTAGTACCCTACGATGGAAAACTTTTGTTTGCTAAGGCCTTGGAGGCTGCCATCCAGAGGGTCTCAGGTGGCAAGTCTGGTCTTATTCCCAAAGAAAGAAGGAGACAATCCCAGCCTTTTTGTCCATCCAGAAGAACGAAGGACAGCTTTAAGGAGGCAAGTTCATGTAGGCCAGGCCATGCATTTTTTGTCAGTGGAAAATGAACAGCTCAAATTTTTCAAAGGGGATCAAAATTAAGTCCGGTCGGGTGCCTAAACCCACCGAAAAACCTGTCTCCGCCCAGTCACCTCAGGTGGGAGCAAGATTGGCTCTTTTCTGAGAGGCATGGGTGGGGGAAGTAGAAGATGCGTGGTTATTGGACATTGTGCAAAGAGGATATCGATTGGAATCCAGCAAAAGACCGCCTCAGACTGCTTTCATAGAAACTCGGGTGCCAAGATGTCTCCAAAAACGGAAGCGTTTGCACGATTACATAAAGGAGTTGTTGGAAGTTCAAGCCATTCAGCCGGTTCTAGCATGGGAATGTGGAGAAGGAGTTTATTCTCCTCCGTTTCTAGTCACTAAGTCATCCAGAACCTTCACACCAGTGCTGGATTTAAAATGTATGAATTCCTTTATAAGAGTTCCTCCATTCAAGATGGAGTCTCTAGAAACCATCATCTTGGTGGTGAAGAAAGGGGATTGGATGGCTTCTATCGACCTGGGGGATGCTGATCTTCACGTTCCTGTAGATCCAGCACATTACCGTTTCCCAAGGTTCACCGAAGAAGGGCAGCACTTCCAGTTTTGTTGCCTTCCTTTCGGCCTTTACTCCACTCCTCAGACATTTTCAAAGATGTTATCGGCTTCCATTGCAACTCTCAGGCTCAAAGGCATTCAAATATTTAATTATCTCAACAATATTTTGCTTCTAGCCCAATCAAGCAACATTCTAAAAGAGTACGTTACCCAGACGTGCAAAATGCTCAATCGATTTGGCTGGGTGATCAACCTTCAAAAGAGTTTGGAGTATTTGGGGGTGCAGTTAAACACGATCCTGGGCAGAGTGTTCCTTCCCCAAAAGAAGATACAGGATATTCAGGTCCGAACGAGAGCAGTAATGTCAGAATCATCTCTTTCTGCAAGAGAATGTATGCAGTTTCTAGGGCTTCCTTCATCAACCATTCCGGTAGTTCCTGGGGCCAGGTGGAGAAGAAGGATGTTCCAATTCAATTTCCTTCACCAGTGGGATAACCAGTCCTTGTCTCAGGAAATTGTAGTTCCTTCAACTGTAGTTCGATCCTTGGTTTGGTGGACGAACAATCAGAATCTGAACATTGGGGTCCCGCTAATGTTACCAGATCCAGTTGTGGGAACGATGGATGCCAGCCTTCAGGGCTGGCAAGCCCATTGTTTGGGTCATCAAGCCCAGGGCACATGGAGGAACATGAAGACCCGAAGTTCAAACTTTCTGGAGCTGGAAGCAGTCCGGCACGCTCTTTTGTCTTTTCAGACTCTCTTGTGAGGTCAGGTCAAGATTTTGTCGGACAACCGGACTACGGTTGCCTATCTGACGCGTCAGGGAGGCACCAAGAGTCTGCCTCTTTTGAAGATTGCTTGCCAAATATTCCATTGGGCAGAGAAGAATGTCAATTCACTTACGGCCACTCATCTTCCGGGGAGGAAAATGTGTTGGTGGATCATCTGAGTCACAGGTTCATAGATCACAACGAATGGAAACTCAATCCAGATTATCTGCTCAAGATCTTCCAAATGTGGGGGACCCCGGCCATAGACTTGATGGCTTCAGGGGTGAATTTTCAGCTTCCACTTTACTACTCCTGAGTCAGGGACCCACAGGCCTTGGCCCAAGATGCCCTAATCAGACCTTGGGGTTTTCGTCTAGTTTATGTTTTTCCTTCACTTCCGCTAATACTAATGGTGCTCCTGAAGATCCAGAGAGAAAACGTATCGGCAATAGCCATTCTCCCATTTTGGCCCAGGAGGCCGTATTTCACATTGGCATGGAAAATAAAGCTGGAGCAGCCTGTTCTCCCTCCAGTGTGTCAAGACCTTCTTCTTCAAAATGGAATGTATCATCCGAACCCCAACAGATTGAGGTTAGCGGCATGGAAATTTAAAGGGGGTCATTGAGGAGCTTGAATCTATCAGAAAATGTGGTGGGGAAGTTGTTACAAGCTAGAAAAAATTCAACTAACACCACTCGCTATCGGGTATGGAAGGCTTTCATAAATTTGGCTAAAGAAAAAAGAATAGAATCCTTTGTCTCCATCTGTTTCTAATGTTTTAGAGTTTCTTCAGTCTGGGCTCGAAAGTGGCTTAGCATATAACTCATTAAGAGTTCAGGTATCAGCAATTTTGGCCAATCATAGGTGGGCTTTTGATCCCCTGATCTTCCGTTTCCTGAAGGCAGCAATGAAAATTCGGCCTCCAATGAGATCTTACTTTCCCAAGTGGGATTTGACACTAGTTTTGAAAGCCTTGATTAATTCACTGTTTGATTCTGCCTCATCTTGTTCCCTATTCCACTTGACCTTGAGAACCGTCTTTTTTATGGGTATTGCCTCCGCCAAAATTCTACCACTGCCTATGGGTATTTGAAGATAATTGTTCTTGTATTGTTGAATACTTATATCATTTGTAAATAATCTATTAAAATGAAGTTTGGTGCTTATGTAAAGACTACTGGGTTTTTATGAAGCATGCCATCCTCGTGCTGTAATTTCTAGCATCTCAATTCCCTGTAAGGACTTTCAAATGAGTATTGGCTGTCCCAAGGGACCTGCAAAATGTTCAGGTTACCTGCCCACTATCCCCTACCATTATAAATCCATGTGCAAATGTGTAACATATTGTGAACTTGCAAGTATTAATGAGTAATCTGTATAATCTGTGTTTTTAATACTGCAAATACATTTGAAAAGAATATGTATTAAAACATTATTTAAATATATTGCTCATTAATAAGCAATATGCAACATTTTTTTAAGTGTGATACCAATGATGCCAGATTTCAAACATAAGTGATTACAATTTGAGCTTCATAAACTACTTAAAAGAACAACCTCATCTTTGTTTTAAAAATCAATATTATAATGAGGCAAACACACTTATTAAATCTGCAATATACTGTAAATGGTATACATTTTTTCCACAGGAAATAAAATATTGCCAGGGTAATCCTAACCTAACTTTATTGCTAAAATCAACCAAAATAGTGACTGCTTACATCATCACTCGCTGGTCACGTAGGCTCCTGTGGAGGAACAGGTACACAAGAAGTACTTTTCTGTGGTCTACAAGGCTAAGCATTCACTGTATTTGAGGAAATGTATCCAATTAACCCATTAATAGGTACGAGGCAGGGTGAACAGAGTGAACCCGACTGGTTAAAACTTGAACATTTCAAAATCTTGCTTACTTGCTAAGAATTGGCAGCTTCACCCAAGTGTGTAATTTCAGACAGGTGTATCGCTCCTCTATTCAGAAATGATGAGGTAGAACAATGGGCATGTGAATCCTACTAAATCTCCTCAGCATATCCACCAAATTTGTTACCCGATGGGTGGGATAAAAAGAGGGGGAGGGGGAGGAACTGAGTGTATTCAGGTGCATTGAATGCTGGGACTTGCAGTACTCATTCATCCACAAGGCCATTAAGTTGAGCAGACCATGGCAACATTTGAATTTATTTGGAAAAAAGGAATAGCATTTGTATTGCTGATTGAAAAAGCCTGATGTTCATTACACCATTTATTTAAAACAAAAGTGCTGTTGTTCTTTAACTATATTATTATTAATATAGTTAATAGAATGATAACACATGTTACTTAAAAAGATTGCAATCATTTAGAAAAAGGGGTTATAAAAACGTAAAAAAAAAAATATCAGTTAAGATCACTCACAAATCTGCCAAATTGAAAGTCTGTTAAAGTCAGAAAATTAAATCCTGCTAGATCACTTTGGGTTGGCCCCTTTTGCAGGTCTAGCTATGTAAAACTTTAAAAGTAAGTGCCTATACTGTTTAAAAAACAGTAATACACTGTCTCACCCTGCTCTGCACATACTCAGTTGCTCTCTATTTTTAGGCATTGTGCCGAATTTGTAGAGGCCGATCTGCTGACAGCCTAACGATATACTGTTGTTTAGGGGCTCTAGGATTCAGCAAAATGGCAGCCTCCAGCAGTAAGATACAGGAACAATGCTGGAGGCAATTTACAGCACACACTCATTGTGGTAGCATAATTAATCATGTGGCATGTATGTTCTTTGCTAAAGAACATTCTTTTTATCAAGTTGTTATGGGTAAAGTTCCACTTTAAGCACTCTCTGATTTTGGAAATCTAGGATCTAGTTAACTGGATAATTGGCAATTATATGAAAAGAGGAGGGCAATGACAGTATTTTAATATCAGGTTGTAACCAGAGAAGATGCAAAGAGTATAACATTTCCCAGGCCTGGGAGTTAACAGTACCAACCATAACTGCCACTCATTCTTACTTCCCAGCCATGTGCTCACTTTACATTCTGTACAACATAAAATGCCATGTTCCACCTTATTTTATCTGCTGTGTGAAGTTCTATTAGGCTTGTTGGGCTTAAAGCTGAACTTCAGCTTTCTGTCACTTTCAAATAGTTCATTTGGACCAAGTGGTCAAAACAAACTATCGCCTTCACTAACTAATGTGTCCACTGTAAGTGCTGTATAAGCTGTATGTGGCTTCAGTTATATACAGTATACAGAGCTGTGTTCCAGAAGCGGGAGGAGGCCTTTCTGTCCCTTTCCCAGGACAAAATTGAATTGGGCAGGGCACTGCTTGGCCATCCGCAGGAAGCTTTGTTTTTTCTGAATGAGTACAAGGCTTTCTCAGATTGGCTGTGGTGGAGATTGTCACATTACCCACCCACCTTTCCATCCCAGCTAATCAGAAAAAAACTTGAATTAGTTCAGAAAATACAAAGCTTCTTGTAAATGGCCAAGCAGTGCTCAGCCCAACTCGATTTTGTTCCAAGAGCGGTTTGGGAAAGCCCAATCCTGCTGCAGGAACAAAGTGTTGCATACTGTATGTAGCTAATGCTACATTCAGTTTCTACAGCACTCACAGCAGTTGTATCTGTTAGTGAAAGTAATAGTTTGTTTTGACCAGCTTGGTCTAAATGAAGTACGTTAAAATGACAGAAATCTGGAGTTCGGCTGTAAGCTAAACAAGCCCTATTGAACTTCACACAGCAGATAAAATAAGGTTGAACCCAAAAGATAAAATGGGCCTAAACAAATTTTATTAGGCATTAGAGTCCCTTGTTGAGATTTTTTCCCTATGACGTTCACCTATTCATCTGGATATCTCTATTATGGCCACCAGTGTATTCTGTACCTAACCTGATCTGCTTGCCACAATAAAACATATAAATTATGTTGTTTTGTTTGTAACCCCAACTCTGTATGGCAGTAGGCCAGGTTACTATACTTTATTAACAGGAGAAAATTTAGAGCAATGTTTCCAAGCTGGTATATTACAAATGTATCCAAATTTGTAAATGACAACATTATCCAAAATAAAAACAGTGAGAATATGCTTGCATCCACAGTAATTTATGCTGTAATATTTGCATTTGACTTGTTTAAGTGGTCTGTCTGTAATGTTTGGTTAAAGCATATTAAAAACTACTGATGGATATTACAATTGGCATTGTGTAGACAATTATAATCAGGTGGCTTTACTCTAGTATGCTTTTTGAAAGGAGTATCCCAAAATGCATATCTATGTCTATAAGAGTATAGTATCCATGCCTAAAGTGAAAGTTACAGGAAGATGTAAGGATAGTGTGTTGAATTAAAAAATCTATAGAAATTAGAATTTGATAATTTTTTACACCCTAAGTGAGATAATACACCTCACTTAGGGTGCAAAACCCTTTGATCCGGATGTGGGAGGCAGTGATATTAACTTGTTTATTACTGTATGTATTTGTAAGGGTCTACAAAAAAACTAAAAAACAAAAAAAAAAACAAAGTTGAACAAAAAATTCTCATTCATTTTGACTGGAAACTTTGCAAAGCTGCAGTGACCACCAGTTTTTTGAACATGTTCTTAAAATGGACATGATGGCAAGTTATTTTGCAGTGTACCCTTATATTAACTATAGTTTATACAACCAGAAACCTTAATAAGAAAAATGCCTTCTTGTCCTATTTGTGTATATACTTTTCCCACCATAGTGAGATACCTGTGTTTTCAAACATGCAAGAACCAGTACATAGCAGGTTCACACAGCTACAAACAGAACACACTGCATTGCAGCCCAATACAGACTATTTCCATGTATCTAAAAATAAGATTTTTAGGACAAAAATTATTCAAAATATCTCCTCTAGTTTGGTTTTATGGGCCTATAAGCATTTAATGCCTAATATTTTGGGGTGCATTACAGATTCGTTCTAAATGTAAAAAGACTTTGACACAGTGGTTAAATGTGGTCATACTCAGTACTGCTACACAATGCAGCATATTTCAAGCTACATATGAGAATTAGGAGGAGGGGGAGGGGAGATTGGGAAAGGGAGAGGGCTGGAGCTTTAGACAAATTTCTCCAGCCTCAGCAGTGGAAACAGCACTGATTGGTTATCTAGCTCTGCCCTTTAAAGGGGAGGGTCTTTTGATGATGGGTTAGTTTGGTTTGGGTTAAAGGTACCTCCCCAGAATTACACAGCTGTGGTCATTTTTTCAGTGTTTTTGTTTTCTTAGAATAATCTCTAAATATTCTCTATGTATATATGTATATTTTTATATACAGCGCGTACAAAAGGATAGTGTACATTGTCCTCTTCACAGTCGGGTTTGAGCTTCAGGAATATAAATCTCTATGCTGTCAGCACTTTCTGTGGCAGAGTTGTGCCGGTATGAGGCAGCACGTTTGGCTGCCAACAGCCTCTTCCTAGCCTCTTGCCTCTGGCGATCAACGGAGTCCAAAGAACGGTCTTTGACTGGATGCACTTTCTGACGGAGTGGCTTCTTTGGTATTGGAGGAGGAAGCTTCTTCTCCTCCTAAAATTAGAAGATGTAACAAAGACAGTTTCCAACAAAAAAAAAAATTCAAGCATAGTGGAGTAAATTGAAAGTAAAACTGTGGCCATGCTATGAACATTTAGGTATTTATTGTACACATTCTTAGCAAGCAGGAAAAAAATTAAATCCAAACCTTAATAGGCCTCAGTGGCTACAGGCACTTTAGTGTCTTCAAAATTCATGGCAGAAGCACTGAAGTCATTCACGTGATTCTCTCAGAAGCCTAGCTCACCCTGTTCCCCTTCCAGATCATTTGCTCTTTGATTATATTACAGCTTAGAAGGCTGAAAGTCAGTTCTTGGAAGGTGAGCATGGCAAACTGAACTGCTAAGACAGATGACTTAAATTACTTCAGACCATGGGTTCACTTCAAAGAAAAGTTGATAGCATACTGTAAATGCTACCGTGGAAATAGAAAAAAACAAAGTACTAAGTTATTTTCAGCCTTTGCAATTATAGCTGATAACATTAAAGTGTATCTATAGTCAAGACTTTTTTTAGTCTTGGATAGAAATCAAGACACAACTCTTACCTTGGTTTCCAATAGCTTCCATCCATTTTCCTTTAGCTGCTGCAACTCTGCAAACTTCATCCCCACATCTTCAAATGAAAGTTGGAGGAGATCCCAGAAACCTGCCAGGTCTTGAGAAGTAGGCAGAGGGAATGACGTGGGATCCTGAAGACCAAGTAAATAGGATTGCATAAGTGAAATTGCCAATTCTAATGTCTATATGCATAGATGCGTAAGGCCGGCCATAGATGGAGCGAATTTCTTTCCTGCAACCACAGGGATCGCATGTAAAAATCCAGCAAGCTGATCGCCTTATGAAATGCCACACTGTTATAGCCCCCGGTATCACCCATATTTGTTTGCAGCAAAGTGTTTGAGGAAATAGCTGTCATACTTCATTAATACAGAAAAACTTAATTACATTAAGAAAAACTTAATTTTTAATTGGGGCTATTTTGGAGTGTTTAGTCACTCTGTTAAGTTCCATCCTCCTGTATTAAATTGCAACTCCAAGTAAAAGGTTTTTTTTTAATTTTGAGTCTAAGCTGTCTGTGTCTATAGCTCACCTTAACATACATATTCTCTGCATCCCCTTTCACATCTTTTCCTTTTTTACTCCCTGGCAGACATTCATTATGTGACAACATTTTTAAAATGGTGACACACTCAAACAAAGGCTGTCTTAATTTCAGTCAATGGGGTGATTTACTAAAGGCAAACAAGCTGCTCACTTGGCAAGGGAATTTGCCCCAGAGTTTAGTTAATGTGATGAAGTTTCACGTTGCAAACAAATACCCATTCACTGACAAGGAAAATAAAAAAAAACTGCATTTTTGCTTGAATGTGAAATATGGAAGTCAGCAAGGCTTCACCTCATTCAACAAGCTCTGGGGCAAATTCTCTTGCATAGTGCAACTTCCTTTGAAAAGTGCACAGCCTAGTTGACTTTGGTAAATCAACCCCAATGTGTCACCTGGCTGATGTTTTTGGTTTATTTTACGCTGTGAGCATTAAGGGATGAAAGTAGACATGTGCAGAACGAAAGTATTGGTTTTGTTTCGCTACAAATGGATTCGTTAAGTTAAAAATGTTGCTCAGTTACATAGAATGATTAGTTTTCATAATTCATTTTGTTTGATTCAAAAATTTTCAATCAAATATTCAAATCAAATTTGATTCACATTCAATTCAAATATATATTAATTCAAATGGAATATCCGAAAATTAGTTAGGTACTACTTGTTCATAAACTGTTCAAATATTTGTGATTTTATCAGATAAAAAAATAAGTTTTCACAACATAAAAGCCTTCATTATGGCCCAACAGAATATGTACCATGAAATTATCTGTAAGTTATTATCATTATATTGTCAAAAAATAGTTGAACTACAAACGTATCAACATGTGCTGGACCCCAAACACCTTGATGCTATTCATGAAATACCACAAAATTCTTCTATTGGAAAATATGTTGAATCATGTTTTTTTATCAATTTCAGGATATTACAGTTAATCCGAAACAACAACAGACAGGTACCTTGTGCCAACAATATATCAAGACACACAACCTTTATATATTCTTCAGAAACTGAACTTTTAGAGTACAATGAGTAGTAAAGGTAGAAACGATTACTGTAACGCAAACTTACTGATGGCCTCTTGCACACGATACTCCTGTTTGGGCATCTACTTTTTCAGTAGTTTATTTTTTTAATGCATTTGCGCACATTCGCACGCATTTTCGCGCATATGCGTCTGCACAATTTTCACATGCACGTGCGAAAACGTATTCTCGCGGTTTTGTTCCGCACAATAAGTGGTCATATTGCATTTGCATGCATGAGGCGTAAATTACTGAGCAAAAATGCAGATTTTTCTATTTTGTTTTAACTGAAGAATGCATGGCTCTTGTTTTCGCGCCTGTGTGCATAGGCACATTACAATTAATGGGCTGTATTTTAGCTCAGTAAAAAAAAAAGCTGTACTGAGCTTTTTCAAGCTACAGTGTGCAAGAGGCCTTACTGTATCAGGCACATTATCTAAAATAACAACATAGTCACCTAACTTTACCCAGGAACGGCATAGTAACCATGTGAAAATCCTAGGTACTCAGTAGGCAGAAGATCCAATACATACAGCCAAAGTATTAAAGGACATATTTGCATGAGTATGTGATTCTAATATCTGATATAAGATTTCTATTGGAAATTGTGAGAGCAACATTGTGAGTTAGATAAAAATGTAATTACTACTGCTAACATGAAACTCACGTGATCGAAGATACTATCTTTTTGTATACCTTATGACACACATGCATAACAATTAAAGTTGTAGTAAAGTCATTTTTACAAAACTCACTGACAGGCAGGGTTTTTATAACAGAAGAGACCCTAAATCTCCCCCGCCTGTCAGCAAGTAATGTGATCTATGCACAGTTTAGACCACATTTACGGCCCACTCTGTGTGTCACAGCGTTATGACTCCGGTGCGCATACACGGGAGTGACGCCGCCCCAGAACAGCCAATCAAGTGACTGAAGATTGCAAACCCCGGAAAAAAGACTGGGCGAAGATGGGAGCTGCCAGGGACAAGGGAGAGCAGTGAGAGAGCTGCGTTTGTATGTACAGTGCCTTGAAAAAGTATTCATACCTTATGAAATTTTCCATATTTTGTCATGTTACAACCAAAAAAAAAAAAATTTATTGGGATTTTATGTGATAGACCAACACAAAGTGGCACATAATTGTGAAGTGGAAGGAACATGATAAATGGTTTTCAAAATATTTTACAAATAAATGGGTGAAAAATGTAGCGTGCATTTGTATTCAGCCCCCACCCGAGTCAATACTTTGTAGAATCACCTTTCACTGCAATTACAGCTGCAAATCTTTTGGGTATGTCTCTACCAGCTTTGCACATCTAGAGAGTGACATTTTTGCTCATTCTTCTTTGCAAAATAGCTCACACTCTGTCAGATTGGATGGAGAATGTCTGTGAACAGAAATTTTCTGTCTTGACACAGATTCTCAATAGGATTTAGGTCTGGACTTTGACTGGGTCATTCTAACACATGAATATGTTTTGATCTAAACCATTCCGTTGTAGCTCTGGGTGATGTGCAGTGTTAGTTTTCCTCCACACATAGCATTTTGCTTTTAGATCAAAAAGTTCAATTTTGGTCTCATCTGACCAGAGCACCTTCTTCCACATGTTTGCTGTGTCCCCCACATGGCTTCTCACAAACTGCAAACAGGACTTCTTATGGCTTTCTTTCAACAATGGCTTTCTTCTTGCCACTCTTCCATAAAGGCCAGATTTGTGGAGTGCACGACTAATAGTTGTCCTGTAAACAGATTCTCCCATTTAAGCTGTGGATCTCTGCAGCTCCTCCATAGTTACCATGGGCCTCTTGGCTGCTTCACTGATTAATGCTCTCCTTGCCCGACCTGTCAGTTTAGGTGGATGGCCATGTCTTGGTAGGTTTGCAGTTGTGCCATACTCTTTCTATTTTGAACAGTCCTCCATGAGATGTTCAAAGCTTGGGATATACTTGTATAACCTAACTCTGCTTTAAACTTCTCCACAACTTTATCTCTGACCTGTCTGGTGTGTTCTTTGGCCTTCATGATGCTGTTTGTTCACTAAGGTTCTTTAACAAGGCTCTCTAACAAGGGCTTCACAGAAGAGCTGTATTCATACTGAGATTAAATTACACACAGATGGACTCTATTTACTAATTAAGTGACTTCTGAAGGCAATTGGTTCCACTAGAGTTTAGTTAGGGGTATCAGAGTAAAATGGCTGAATACAAATGCACACCACACTTTTCACATATTTATTTGTAAAAATGTTGAAACACATTGATCATTTTTCTTCCACTTCACAATTATGTGTCACTTTGTGTTGGTCTATCACATAAAATCCCAAAAAATACATTTATGTTATAAAATGACAAAATGTGGAAAATGTCAAGGGGGATGAATACTTTTTCAAGGTATTGTAAGTCTGTCATAATGTACTAGTATAGACTTTACTATCACTTTAAGTTTAGTGTAGTCATTACAAGCATGTTATGCCTTCACTTATGCACACCAAACACTGCTGCCAGAATAGGGTTGGGGGTGAAACAAGGAACATTAAAAGGAGTATACATACAGTATCTCACAAACGTGAGTACACCCCTCACATTTTTGTAAATATTTTATTATATCTTTTCATGTGACAACACTGAAGAAATGACACTTTACTACAATGTAAAGTAGGGAGTTTACAGCTTGTATAACAGTGTAAATTTGCTGTCCCCTCAAAATAACTCAACACACGGCCATTATGTCTAAACCGATGGCAACAACAGTGAGTACACCCCTGTGAAGTGAAAATGTCCAAATTGGGCCCATTTTGTCATTTTCCCTCTGCGGTGTCATGTGACTTGTTAGTGTTACAAGGTCTCAGGTGTGACTGGGGAGCAGGTTTGTTACATTTGGTGTTATCGCCCTTACTCTCTCATACTGGTCACTGGAAGTTAAACATGGCACCTCATGGTAAAGAACTCTCTGAGGATCTGAAAAAAAGAATTGTTGCTCTACATAAAGATGACCTAGGCTATAAGAGGATTGCCAAGACCCTGAAACTGAGCTGCAGCACAGTGACCAAAACCATACAGCAGTTTAACAGGACAGGTTCCACTCAGAGCAGGCCTGGCCATGGACGACCAAAGAATTTGAGTGCACATGCTCAGCATCATATCCAGAGGTTGTCTTTGGGAAAAAATATGAGTGCTGCCAGCATTGCTGCAGAGGTTGAAGGGGTGGGGGGTCAGCCTGTCAGTGTTCAAACAATACGTCGCACACTGCATCAAAGTGGTCTGCATGGCTGTTGTCCCAGAAGGAAGCCTCTTCTAAAGATGATGCACAAAAAAGCCTGCAAACAGTTTGCTGAAGACAAGCAGACTAAGGACATGGATTACTAGAACCATGTCCTGTGGTCTGATGGGACCAAGATAAACATATTTGGTTCAGATGGTGTCAATCGTATGTGGCGACAACCAGGTTAGGAGTACAAAGACAAGTGTGTCTTACCTACAGTCAAGTATGTTGACTTGTACAATTTGTACATTTTCACTTAGGGGTGTACTCACTTTTGTTGCCGGCAGTTTAGACATTAATGGCTGTGTGTCGAGTTATTTCAAGGGGACAGCAAATTTAGTGTTATACAAGCTGTACACTCACTACTTTACATTGTAGCAAAGTGTAATTTCTTCAGTGTTGTCTCATGAAAAGAAATAGTAAAATATTTACATAAATGTGAGGGGTGCACTCACGTTTGTGAGATACTGTACATATACAATGTAATTTAACAGGATCCAATGAGTTAAATACTGGTAATGATAATGGTAATGGATTGGAAATTTACTATACAATATATTCTTATTTTATATTTGGTATAATTTATGCACAGTAGATTCGCTCCACTGCAGATCCGCTCCACTGCATTCAAAGTTGCATTTAAATTGTCTAAGGTTATCCTTACTTTTTAATATCCTTATAAATTATATTGGGTCTGGGATTAAAAATAACATTTCAATCTTTGCAGATGACACCAAACTATGCAGTGGAATAACGTCCTTACAGAATGTCTCCAATTTACAAGCCAACCTCAATGCACTGTCTAATTGGGCGACTATGTGGCAAATGTGCTTTAATGTTGATAAATATAATATTATGCACTTGGGGGCTAAGAATATGCATGCATCATACATACTAGAGGGAGTACAACTGGGGGGATCTGTAGTGGAGAAGGATCTGGGGGTTTAGGTAGATCATAAGCTCAATAATAACATGCAATGCCACGCAGCGGTTTCCAAAGCAAGCAAAGTCCTTTCCTGTATTAAGAGAGGTATGGAGCGATATCATTTTGCCCCTGTACAAATCATTACTAAGACTAAGGATATCGGGGAACCGGAGAAAGTGCAGAAAAGGGCAACCAAACTGATAAGAGCCATGGAGGAGCTCAGCTATGATGAAAGATTAGAGGAACTGAATTTATTCACTCTTGGGATGGGGAGATTAAGGGGGGGGGGGGGGGGATATGACCAACTTGTACAAATATATAAGGGGTCCATATAGTGAACTTGGTGTTGAATTATTCACTTTACGGTCAACACAGAGGACAAGGAGCACTCTTTACGCCTAGAGGAAAAGAGATTTCATCTCCAAATACAGAAAGGTTTCTTCACAGTGAGAGCTGTGAAAAATAGACTCACACCAGAGGTGGTTCTGGCCAGCTCAGTAGATTGCTTTAAGAAATGGCTGGATTCTTACCTAAATGTATGCAATATACAGTGACTGGGTACTGACATTTATAGGTAAAGTTGATCCATGGAAAATCCGATTGCCTCTTTGGGGTCAGGAATAATTTTTTTCCCCTGCTGTAGCAAATTGGATCATGCTTTGCTGGGGGGTTTTCGCTTTCCTCTGGATCAACTGTGGGTATAGGATTGGGTATATGGGATTGTTTGATATTATTTTTTATTTATTTATATGGACGAACTAGATGGACTTGTGTCTTTTTTCAACCTGACTAACTATGTAACTCACCTTCTCATCACCAAGTAATGTAATCTATGAAAATAAAGATGGTAGTTTTATTAGGGAAGGTTTTTTTTTTTCTTGACCATCCCTGGCTGGTTTTGACGGTCTAGTTTGATCCACTAGAGTTTGCTGTACCTACTATGTACGTACGCCACTGTTGTTTGTTATTCCCAAAATGTGTCTCACCTGCGTTGCTTGTAAGTTCTACCTACATTTGCCATAAAAGTTCTATGGCTGTACTGTTCTCTATTTGTCTTTACAGTAAAGTTGAACATAGGTGGTTTGAATCTTTAGATTCGAACCATCTATCAGCAGGATAATTGTACTCAAGTCGATCCATCGATCAAATTGGGTACAACCAGCATGTCTGACTTTTCATGCGATTATTGCCAGCGGCCATAGCTGCTAGCAAAAATCACTGTGAGTCCTACCTGCACCTTCCCAGAACACAATAGCTTCAAGGGAGGGATTCCCAATCAACACTGACTGTGTTGGTGGGGGAATCGAGCGATTTTCTTTTCTGCAGCCTGTTGCAGGAAAGAAAATAATTAAACCTTTAATACGAAGACTGAAACAGAAAAAAAAGAAGGGTCCCACATTATAAATGCATGTATGTTGATCTGGACACAAATGTGCTAAAATTATTCATTTACCAGAAATATTGACAGTTTGGTTTTTGAAACATTAATTTTCTTTGTATTAATAAGGTTTATTCAGAATATGTGAAGTGTTCTAAGGTATAAAAGAAATATATCAACATTTTGCTTTCTCTATGTACAGTACTGTGCAAATCTTTTAGACAGGTATGAGAAAATAACGTAATGTAAGAAAGCTTTCAAAAATATACAGTATATGTTACTTGTTTATTTTTATCAATTTAAAAAATGCAGAGTGAGCGAACAGAAGAAAAATATTGATTACGTCCCCTTTCACACTTGTGCGACCTGAAAATCGCATGATTTGCCGCAATTTTTGTCGCAGTTTTGCTGTGATTTTGCCTGTGTAATCTTGGACCTCAAGTTGCATCAAAATCGGAAAAAGTAGACCAAAGTAGTGCAGGAACTACTTTGAAGTCACTGGGACTTGAAGCACAAATATGAATGGTACTCATTGGAAATCATGGTGTATTCAAAGGGTATTAAAATATTGATTTAGGCCCCTTTCACACTTGAGCGACTTGTCCTGCGACTTGGGACTGCAAAGTCGCATGACAAGTTGCACAAGTGTGAAAGGGGCCTAAATCAATATTTGAATACCCTTTTCCTTCAAAACAACATTAATTCTTTTAGGTGCACTTGCACACAGTTTTTGAAGGAAATCAAAAAATCAGGAAATGTGAAAATCAGCAATAGTCAGCAATATGTTTCCATTTCAAATTTGTTTTCAAATTCAAATTTGTTTTGATTTCGAATTTGATTTGAATTTGATTTGACTCAATTATGGACGAAATTTAGTTTTGTTATAATTTTGTCTCAGATTCATTTAAATTCTTTCCTGTTGTGATTCGGATACATCTGAATATCAAAAAATGTGTCCGAATTTTGATTCAGAACGTAAGTAACTGCACATATCTAGCCACATAGTTCCATTTCAACTGTATAGTACGCCGAATAGAGAGTTGAGCAGTTCTCTCTATGTCAGTGAACAAGAGTAAGATTCTAGGTAATGCAAGCAGGGGAAAATAACCCTCTTCACTCCCATGTGATATAGGTGCTACAAAGGTGCCTTTCCACAGCTTGGAGTTTTTAAAATGGTGAGGGTCTACCTTTGAAGCCTCGCTAAAAACCCCTACATCCTTATTACAATGTGATGCCCAACACTGGACCCCAGTCACATTCAAGATGTGGCTTTACATATGCTGTAAAGAAAAAAAAATATGGTTCAAATTGCCAAGAAATGACATTTCATTGCCAGCTTTTTTCTTTTTTTTCTTTTTTTGACCTGCACATGACCCCTCCAAAGGACCCCTCAAATACATAGGGTCTGCTATGAATTTAAGGGGACCTTTGGAGGGGGTCAGTATGTAGCTAGCAAGGAAAAATAATTTGACACAATTTAAAATACTTTTTATACTTTGTAAACGTGAGTGCCATTGCAGCACTTTCTGTACATCACAGAGATGCACCCCATTTACAGGAAGGGTTAAGGCACCCCCCCCCCCCCCAGCATGTTATTTAAAGGAACTGGGCATTTTCTTTATCTACAACTTTATTAAATTTTAAAAAATCACTGGATTTTATTTTTCTCCAATGTTTATACATTAGTACATGTTTCCCAGGGCAGTACTCACCCCATGCTATTTTTATAAGTTCACACCCTCCCACAGACCCCTGCATTCCCCGGGCCAGGGATATGTGGATGGGGTCCTTATCCCCATCAAAATTGGGACGGGGAGTCTTGCCAAGGAGCCTCCACTGTCAAGGTTTCCTCCCCATGTGGAGGTCATGTGGTCCGATATGATTCAGGAGGAGGGTGCATACTGGCTGCCTCTTTCTTCCCTGGTTAGCCAGTCTAATATGGGTTTTGGTGGGAGAATCACACAATTCTTTTGTTTGCATTTTTGCTTGGGGCCCCCCAATAAATCCATAGAAGACCCTCATAAAGAATATGGTCTGGTATGGATTTTGGGGGGACCTCGCATCATTTTTTTTGTGGCTCCTCTTAAAAATCCATACCAGAACTCTGTCTAGGATAAGGGTCTGGTATGATTTTTGGGAGACACCTGTTTTTTGTCAGTTGGTAAATGTAATTTAGTGGAAATTTATTTTTTATTTTTTCTAAATGTCACTTTTGCTTTTGTAAATCCTACAACTGAGCCACTCCATGTGCACGTTAAAGGCATCCCCCAAGCATTTATTTAAAGGAACTGTATATTTTTTATGTTACCCATTTTTTTTTTGCATTGGTACCTATCTTTAATGACAGTGCCCAATTACCCAAGCCCTTTTTAACCAAAGACTGCCCTGAACAAAAAAAAATTAAATCACGGTGGTCACAAGATTATAAACCCCGTCCCGCCTCCCAGCATCCTACACCCCCTAAAGGCGGGTGGGTTAACCCAAAGGGTTAAAACTGCTGTATATCCCGTGCTTCAGTGCATGTATAGTTGGTTGTGCTCTGCTACCTGCTGAGGTTTCCAGCTCTGCAACTCATGTTCAGGGTATCTACTTTTAACTATCAAAATCTCTCCATTTTCTATGTTCTTCTTTTCTTTTTCACTATTACTGTAATCATGCTGATTATCTTACTGGCAATGTTATACAGTACTGCTGTGCTGTAATGTTATATTGTTAACAAATAAAGAATATGTGTCACTTTGTTATTTCATGTCCATATTTGGTCAATGACACCACCCGGGATGACTTTCCACTTTTACATTCCAGGGCATAGACTGGAAGCTGTTATTCGTATTGAGCAGTCATCGAGAACAGATTGTTTCAGCAGCTGGCAGATTTGATTCATCATGGTTGGCATGGATCTGCATCGCTGGATGACATGATTGAGTATGGATTTACATTGTGGGACATTTTCAGACTGCGTTTAATACCAGAACAGGCCATTATGAGTACCTCGTAATGCCTTTTGGCCTTTGTAATGCCCCGGCAGTTTTCCAGGAATTTATTAAGGATGTCCTCCGAGATTTATTGCAGTTATGTGTGGTGGTTTATCGTGATAATATCCTCATATTATCCAAGTCCCTGGAGAGCCACCACACAGATGTCTGTCATGTGCTTCAGAAACTAAGAGAGAACAATCTCGATTGTAAATTGGAGAAGTACGAATTCCATCGTCAACAGGTTAAATTCCTGGGCTATGTCATTTCCACTGCTGGTTTTTTCCATGGACCCAGAGAAACTTTCAGCAGTCCTACAGTGGCCCCGACCCATGGGTTTACATCCTCTGCAACGTTTTCTTGGCTTTGCCAACTATTATCGGTAGTTTATTCGTAACTTCTCGTCTCTTTATTTTTTTTTTTTTTCAAATAGCAAAATAGAAAAAAAAAGCATACAACATCATAAAATATGTAATATCTTATAGTACAAAAAACTATTATTACTTTATCTTCCCTCTCCCCCCCCCCCCACCCTACACCCCCCCCTCCCTACACCCCCCCCTCACCCACACCACTCAATCATTAATTGTACATATGCTTCTATTAATTGCATAGCCACCTGGGGGGAAAGAAAAATCACCTCTAGGGGTAGAGAAAGTATGAAAGAGAAGAACGTCAAGGGACTTCATTGAAGAGAAAGGCAAAAGCGGGGGATGGTGGAAAACGAGAGAGAAACTACCATCTGCTCCTCACCATCCCCTCATAGGGGAACCCCATCTCGTCCAGCCAAGGCCTCCACATTCCTTCAAACTTTCCATAATTGCCTTGCCTAATACATGCCACTCTCTCACTCCAAATCATTGAATTGAGAGTCTCAACCCAATTCTCCACAGTTGGGGGATCTGTGCCTGCCATTTCTGTGCTATTAGTTTTCTCGCCTGGAACAGGCACCTCAACACTACTTCGGTGGCACCAGTCGGGACTCTACCTTCCTCCAAGCTTCCTAATAGGCATGTCTTGGCCTCCGGTTCTAGTATGGTTCTAAAGGTTTTATTTATTCTGTCTACTATCTCCACCCAGTATCTAAATAGCTTTGGGCATTTCCACACCATGTGAATAAAATCTCCTGTCGCCTTACACCTGGGGCACTCATCCTTCTGTCTCCATCCCAGTTTAAACATTATTTTGGGGGTATAGTAAACGCTATGTATTAGAAATAAGTGGGATACTTTCTGCGAGGGGGAAATCAAGACCAATGCTCCACGTTCTAAGTTCTTATCCCATTGCTCTGTAGTCATTTCCCCCACGTCTCTCTCCCACCCCGCTCTGCTCTTAGAAGGTCCTACTCTACTTATTGTTCTAGCCCCCAGTCTGGCATATAGCTCAGAAATTAGTCCTTTGGTTGAGGCTGGTTTAATTATTTTTAGGAGTATAGGGATCTGAGTCCATTGCAGCGTTTTCTGGGCTTTGCCAACTATTATCGGAAGTTTATTCATAACTTCTCATCTCTGGTCAAGCCCCTGACTGATATGACCAGAAAGGACGGTAACCCACAGAGTTGGTCTCCGGAGTCCATTAAGGCCTTTGAGAGTCTCAAGGCTGCCTTTGTTTCTGGTCCTTTGTTGGCACATCTTGATCCTACGTCACCTTTTATCCTTGAGCTTGATGCTTCTGAGACTGGAGTTGGCGCCCTTCTGTCTCAACGTCCTGTCTCTGAGAGCGATATGCATCCTTGTGGCTACTTTTCCAGGAAATTGTCACCTGCAGAGTGCAATTACGAAATTGGTGACAGAGAGCTGTTAGCGATCATTTTAGCCCTGAAAGAATCTCCTTGAAGGTACCACTGTGCCGGTTCTCATTCTTACTGACCATAAGAATCTCACTTTCTTGTCTGAGGCTAAACGCCTCTCTCCCAGAAGGGTGTGATGGGCTCTTTTCTTGTCTAGTTTCAATTACATTACATTGTCTCATTCTTACCAGGTACTAAGAATGTAAGGGCTGAAGCTTTGTCACAACAATTTTACTCCACTTCCAAGATGGAGTCGGTTCCGGTTCCTGTGATTCCTCCTGATCGTATTCTAGCTACGGATCACACCAGTCTCGCTTCTCCTTTGGGTGACAAAATTCTTTCCACTCAGAGTCTCTGTACTGCCGTGCTCCAGACTTACCATTCTCCCAAGGCTGCTGGCCACCCAGGGGAGAATCAACTCTTTTGGGCCATTTCCCAACAATTCTGGTGGCCTACTCTACGTGCTGATGTAACCACCTTCGTAGCTGCCTGCTCCATGTGTGCTCAGAGTAAAACACCACAACACCTTCCAATGGGCCTCCTATAACCCATACCCAATGGAGAGAGGCCCTGGACCCACCTGTCTATGGATTTCATTGTGGAGTTACCCAAATCCCAGGGCAACACAGTTATCCTTATGGTGGTTGACCAGCTCTCGAAAATGTACCATTGTATTCCAGTTAAGAAGTTGCCCACTTCTAAGGAACTGGCTTCCATTTTTGCTTGGGAGATCTTTCACTTACATGGGTTACCCAAGGTGATTGTCTCAGACAGGGGTAGTCAGTTTGTGTCCTGGTTCTGGCGAGCCCTTTGTGTACAGTTGGGAATTCAGCTTGCTTTCTCCTCTGCATATCACCCGCAGTCTAATGGTGCCGCAGAACGAGCCAATCAGTCCTTCGAGCAATTCCTATGTTGCTATATTTCTGACCATCATAACAACTGGTCAGACCTCTTACCATGGGCAAGGTTTGCTCACAATAGTGCCTTGAATTCTGCTTCCCAATTGTCCTTGTTTATGGCGAACTATGGTTTCCAACCTTCCATTTTGCCTGACTCGTTTGTTCCGCAGAGTATTCCTGCGTTAGAGGAGCATCTCCATGGTCTTCGTTCCACCTGGGCACAAGTCCAGGAGGCTTTGCGACATGCTAATGATAGGTACAGACTCCATTCTGACCGCAGATGCCTGCCTGCGCCTTTCCACCAGGTTGGGGACAGGGTCTGGCTGTCGTCTCGCAACCTCCATGTTATCATGGTCTGGGGTTGTATGAGTGCTGCTGGCACTGGGGTGCTACAGTTCATTGAGGGAACCATGAATGCCAACATGTACTGTGACTTACTGAAGCAGAGCATGATCCCCTCCCTTCAGAGACTGGGCCGCAGGGCAGTATTCCAACGTGATAACGGCCCAAACACACCTCCAAGATAACCTCTGCCCTGCTAAAGAAGCGGAGGGTAAAGGTGTAATTTCTTCAGTGTTATCACGTGAAAAGATATAATAAAATATTTACAAAAATGTGAGGGGTGTACTCACTTTTGTGAGATACTGTATATATACAATACTGCCAAAGCTCAAACAGACTGCAGGAAACTCACAACTGAGGTAATACAAGAATCACAGAATAAGCTGAGAATAATTATCACTGCTGAGAAGCATATGCATTAACATTCTTTAAACAATTTGGCTTTTCAAATAATGGCACAAAAACAAGTTGTTAGCAAAGGGGAAAGGCCACAGCCTTATACAAGTTACATACAACTGTCCACCATTACAAAAACCAATGCAAACTGTCACGACTTAAAGTGATTGTAAAGGTCAGTTTTTGGGGTTTTTTTCGATACCGCAAACATGTCATACTTACCTGCTCTGTGCAAGGGTTTTGCACAGAGCGGCCCTGACGCTCCTTTTCTGGAGTCCCCCAGCGGCGATCCTGGCCCTTCCTCTTCATCGTGTGCCCCAACGGAGAGCCACATTCCATAGGGGCACCCGTGCAGGTGCGCTCCTGAGTCCTGCTGCTGCGTTCATTGACACAGACAGCAGGACTCGGTCCCGCCCTTGGCTCCTGTGTCACTGGATTTGATTGACAGCAGCGGGAGCCAATGGCTCTTGCTCTATCAATCTATCCAATGAGGACCCGAGACAGCGGCTGGAGCTGCTGTGCTCATCCCCGTCGCTAGATCGGATGGGCTCAGGTAAGAAAAAGGGAGGCTCTGGGGGGCAGCTGCAGCACAGGAGGTTTTTCACCTTAATGCACAGAATGCATTAAGGTGAAAAACCACAAGGGTTTACAACTCCTTTAACTATGAGTACATTTAAACTATAAATTGAAAAATAGGCAAAATGACTGCCCTTGCAAACCAGTTGCCTGCATTTTTTTTTTAATTCTTTAAATGTACGCCAGAGGACTAAGTTTGCAGTACTTCATGCAGTAATGTGTGCTCAAATCATATGCTGCCGGTGTGCCATATCAAATGCTACCAGTGTGCCCCCCGCCCACCATTTGCACTTACCCTGTCTCGGTGGGACAGCTCCTTGATGCTCCTCGATGTCTTCTCCTGTCCTCTCTTCCCGTCCTCTGCTATGATTGGACGCCTGACGTCCAATCACAGCGCCTGTCGTTTCAGCCAATCAGGTGACGGGTAACAGATCCGAGCACCTGATTGGCGGAGAGGCGGTTTAGTGTTAGGAAGCGAATGTTAATTTGCTTTTCTAACACAGCTGAGTTACCTGCGAGTGCCCAGCATGGCGCTCGCAGGTCACCTTTTTTGATGCCTTTTAGAGCATATGGCTCTAATCAGGTACTTTAAAAACAGCCCCCCCCCCCGACGCTGTAATTCAGGTGCCTGAAAAGGGGCCGGGCACCTGAATAGGGGGTGGCAGTGGTGGCCATAGATAGATTCATGCAATGCATGAATTTATCTATTGGTGCTAGAGGGGGTGGCAGGAGAGACGGGGCGGCGCCCGTGTGCCCTTATGGACGCACCGCCACTGCAGACACTCGGGTCTCAATGCTGTTATTTTTCAGGCTGAGCCTTGTAAAATCACTGAACTTCCTGCCCAGTCATTTCGCCTGTCACACATGGAGGCAGACCAACTCTCCTCAGTGACACTTGAGCCTGTAAAAAGTACTTGCTGCCTGTTTTTCTGGGCTTTATAAATGTGTGGAGATTTCTTTCTTTTTTTTTAACCAGCAGTATGGCCACAGCATTTTTTTTATCCCTTCAGCTCAATGGGGCCCTAATATGTAATGCAAAGAAAGAGAAGGTTAATGAGACTAATTTCTGTGTGTAAGAGGTAGTGATAAGTGTCTGGTTACTGCTAATTTAATGTTCTCAATAACTTTTTAATACGTTTTTAATTATTTGGGGGGGAGAGGTTAAGTTTGTCTTTTAAAAGATAGGTGCACTTTAAATTGGAATTGAAATAAAAATAAAGATCTGCCATGTTTAAAAAAAATTGAAATGTTAAAAAGTACTCTTTGTCTTTAATTCCTCCTTAAAAATAACAGAGCACTTCCTGGTATGTGAGAATTCCAAAGTACTCTTTTTCCTACAGCTTCATAGCTTTATATCTGAAAATGCTTCTGTCTAAAGCAACCCATAGATGATACAGTTTTTTTGCTCAAGCAACAAGTTGAATGAAAAAAACTGACTCTATTCCCCCATCCACAGACTCAATGTGGATGGTGGAATCCCTCCACTGAGCTTTTATTTTTTGGCAGCGGTGAGACTTCTTCACCAACAAAATACAACGATCAGCGTTGCAGGCTATAGCCTCCATCACTGATCGAGTGGGGAAAATGTAGTCGGAATTTGTACAGAAGTTGATTGCTAGATCGAATTCTGTACAGCCTCAGTGCCCAAACATGGATTGAAATTCAACCAGTCCATGCTGATTGGACAAATTTCAATCCATGTATGGCCGGCTCAAGGTTTTATTGCCTCTGACTACTAGTCTAAAGAGTCTAGTCTGTAGTGAAATTTGATGATGTCACTACCATGTAACTCCTTGTTCTCCTTGCTGGAGGCTCTGAAATAAGGAAGCAAAACCCTGCCTCTATCAAGATGACTACATCTACAAAAGGACAGTGTAGAAGAAGCATTGTAAATCAGTAATGGGTAAAGATCAGCTGCAAGGAGACTCCAGGGGATGCTGGTGCCTAGTCCTTGCCCCATGTCTGCTGTTTGTAGCACAACTTCAAGCACTTACTTCCTGGTTAAGATATGCAATATACTGTAAGTATGTTTGTGTAAACAGTATAGTACATATAGCATTGTATCACTAATGTATAGCAATAAGATTGTGACATACCATGTTCTGCTGGCAGAGCCGGAAAAACTGCTGCACTTTCTGAGACATCAAGAGCTGAGAGCTTCCAACTGCACTGCGAATCTTCTCCAAAACTAAAAAGCAAAAGAGAAGCTTAAGCTTAAGAATCATCTTATAAAAAGTTGAAATAAAAATTGTTCACAATACTGCTAAAGGATCAAAATGAAAGTAAAATACTTTTCATGACTTGCTATAAATGGCATTTGTCTCTGTTTCTTGTAATTTGTATTTCTTGCCCAACTCCTACTCATTTTATACTTTTTTTGGCACTGAAAGAGAATGTATAATGTTGATGGATATATTCTTTTTTGGGGGTAAGTAAGCACAAAATAAAAAACAGAATGTTAAAAAAAACAGTTTTACATTTTTAAAAATTGGAATCAAAATATTGTATAAATAGTTTATTTATACTATTTTATTTATACTATTTTATTTTATTTATAAGTTAGTTCTAGACAGATAGCACTGTTCTGGATGTCTGTTCATCACGCTGATCTCAACTGTTCTGCTAAAAAAACAGAACTCAACCTCAAATAACATGAAGATATCTGAATGAGTGAGAGGAGTCGGACTGACTTCTCCCACCTCCAACTCCACAATCCGTGCAGTTCCATACAGATTTCCAGCTAGAAGAAGGGCATCGGCTGTGCTCTTCCTCTAAAAGACCCATACTTCCTTGAAAGACCCATACTGCTGTCACCTACACTTGTCACGGACATGTAATAAATGTAGAAAATATATATTTTGTACAATAGAATTTTTTTTTTTGAAAAACATACAAACCGAAGTTAAAGAAATAAAATCAACCCAATACCATTTTAGTTTCCTTGTAAATTATATTTTACTGATTAACTTTAAAATTCTCTTGTGTGAATGTGGTTAAGTAGTGCTATACAGAATCGGCATCACCCTGTGTAAAAATTATACATAATTAATGATGCATCATGCACAGAATATTCACATTCAGCTAAATGGGATTCTTTTTTTCTTACTAAGCTTTTAACTCTTGCCATGTTTGTTGATCCACACCCGACGAAGGCTCCTGCTGAATGACAGCTCCCCCCACTTCCCGCTGCAAAATAAACAAAAGGGGTGGGGGTCACCTGTTGAAATCACAGGGTGACCCCACCCCTTAGAAGAAGGAGGATCTGGACAGCCACACTCCAATATAAACCCCTTTATTTTATAAAATAACAAAAGTTCAAACCATAGCAGGGTACAGGACAGATTAACTGGCGCATTTCACACTCTCAATAGTGCTTAGTCATAGCTACACAGCCACAAAGTTTTGCCACAAATATATAGTAGTGTATCATGGATCATGTGATCAATTATGTGATCAATTAAAATTAATTGATTGAATGAACATTAATTAAATAGTAAACCAGTGTGATTAGGTATAGAAGACACACATATAGCCAGGAGAAAAATATGGAAAAATACCAAAATTATATATAACAAAAAAAAAAAATGAAATTTAAATGAATCAAAAAAATTTCCAATTGTATAACCGCAGCTCCTGAATAAATGAGCATGTATAGTGCTTTAAAAAATATTTAAGAAACATAAAGTGCATTTGTGTGTAAGAAATAAGTATATAGTGTAGTAGTAGACACCAAAAATGCAACATATATGTGGATAAATATGAATAATACATATATATATATAAAAACATACATTTCAAAGACAGAAATATATATTTAACCGCTTTAATACTGGGCACTTTCACCCCCTTCCTTCCCAGACCAATTTTCAGCTTTCAGCGCTGTCACACTTTGAATGACAATTGCGCGTCATGAAACACTGTACCCAAATGGAATTTTTATAATTTTTTTCACACAAATTGAGCTTTTTTTGGTGGTATTTAATCACTGCTGGGGTTTTTATTTTTTATGCTACAAAAGACCGAAAATTTTCCAAAAAAATGCATTTTTCTTAGTTTCTGTTACAAAATTTTGCAAATAAGTAATTTCTCTTGATACATTTTGACCAAAAATTATGCTGCTACATTTTTTGAAGTCACATATATTTTTATTCACAATAGAACTTTATTTTATTGTAAATTATGATGACTGTATTTTTTTGTAATTTTATTTGCGTGATTTTATTGATATTAGAGTCACCACGATATTAGCGCTGCACTTTGTATAAGTATATTTATTTGTTTTGTATAGTGAGGTGAATTCACTAATAGTGTACAGCTGCTGGCACTTGTTGATATATTGTTGCACAGTATTGTATGTTTGTTAATTTGCACTTAGCACTTTAGGATAGTTAGGGGTGACGCTGATTGATATAAAAACACAAAAGGAATAGTGAATTGACAGTTTAAGGATTGCATGCGATTTAGGCAAAATGTGTCTAGACTTTCCTGACATGTATGAGTAGTCTCCTCCCCCTCCATCCCCATAGGACTGTTAGCTATAAATTTGTGCAACTCCCGGAGAGCAGCCAGATGGTTTCAATGATGAAAAAAGTACTTCAAGACACATTGAAATGTTTTGCCTCTACAAGTCAGGATTCTACTAGTCAGACCCACAAACAACCTCCAAGCCATTCAGAAATTCCTGTGTCAGTTCTGCAGGAGGATGCCAGGTCAGAGATTTCTAGCCACTCCACAATGGAAAGAGATAAAATGGTGAGCTTTGAATTGTCTTTGGTGCAGCCATTCGTTAGGGCAGTCAGACAAGTCTTCCTGTGAGAAGACTCAGTGCAGCAACCCCAAAAGAAAAGAAAGTACTTTAAACATATGAAAAAGAAAGTATCTGCATTTCCATTAATCACAGAAATAATATATCTGATCCATCAAAAATGGAGCAGGCTAGAGAAAAAAAAACAACATTCAAGAACCATTTAACTAAGCTTTACTCCTTCAGAGAAGCAAATCTGAAGGCTCTCAATAACCCTTCTGCAGTGGATGCAGCCCTAATGAGGATAGCGAGGCATGTAACATTGCCTTTAGAGGCACTGTATCTTGTAGGGATACCTTGGACGGGGGACTTGATCTGAACGTCAAAAAGTTATACGTGACAACTAGAGCTGTGCGTAAACCCATGGTGGACTTAGCATCGGTCTCAAAAGCTCTTGCGGTCTGGACTGAGGATGTAGATTCTGGAATCTTAGTAAATCCGAGATGACTGCTTTAATGAGAAATATTGTGCTCACTTCATCTTTTATGCTGGAAGCCTCAACTGACATAATTAAATTCCTGGCAAAAGTGATGCTGTGGTATGATACAGAGAAAAATGCCCTCTAGCCCAAGCCATGGCTTGCACACACTGCTTCTAAGCAAGTCTGGTGTAAAATTCCACTTAAAGTGTTACTAAACCTAAAAACCTTTTATTCCTTAATGCATTGTTTGCATTAGGTAAAAAATGTTTTTAGTTTCTATGTGCCCCCCTTCCCCTGTGTGAATGGGAAGAGAGGGGAGAAGAGATCAGCACTGTGCACGGCTGCATCTATTCTTCCCTCTTTTCCTCTTTACAGGGCATTCGAGCAACAGCAGGAGCAATTGGCTCTTGCTGCTGTCAAGCAGATTAAGTGAAAAGAAAGTGGGGGGCTTGAGTCCCGCTCTGTAAGTCTATGGAGTGCGGCTCCATAGACAAACAGGTCGGGAGCGTGCAGACTGCGCTCTCCTCATAGCTAGGGGCTGGCTATGGTAGTCCCAAAAACAAGAGGAGGAGCCAAAATCACTGATGGGGACCCCCGAAGGGGAGGTTTGGGGCCACTCTGTGCAATACCGTTGCACAGAGCAGGTACATATAACATGTTTGTTATTTTAATTTAAAAAAAAATTGAAGTAACACTTTAAGGGTCATTCACTGATTGGCAACACATTGAGGTGTCCTTTTATGAAACTGCGGTAAAATACCGCTTTTCAGTTCTCAGGCATTCTCAGAGGAGATCGCTCTCCTCTGAGTGCCTGTTTATGAAAGTGTGTAGATCGCTTCTCATGTTGAGTTGAGGAGCGATCTACAAACGCCGGGAACTCCTGAGAATGGCTCCTCTCACTGTAATCTCGCGTGATATAGCGGGATTACAGTATGAGAACCATAAAATACAAAAGTTTAACACAAATCAGCACACATTATTCCCCAACATATTAATAAAATAATAAAGTTAAATTCCCCCTACACAATATACATTAACCTAATTATAAAAAAAAACATTGTTTTTATCAATATTTAAAGATCATACATGTCCCTATTTAAATGTGAATGGTGTATAGTGAATGAATGCAATCCACATATGTAATGCAGCTATATACCATTCATATAAATGCAAAATACATTTATAATCATTAAAAAAATAATTTTAATAAAGTATACAAGTATAAATATTTATTAATAACTTAAAATAAAATATATTTCATAATTGATAAACATAAAAATTGATAAACTGGTGCAATGCGAGAACACTGCGAATCCACTGCGGGTTACCGCATCGCACCGACTCGCATGTCAGTTCACACTGCCATATGCGAATCGCTGGGGAGTATCAATACATTGTTAACGACACCCCCAGTTTAGCTTGCATATCGCACTGCGAACTGACAGTCCGGACATGAATCGGATCGCATATGTGTGAACACACATGCGATCCGATTCTGGTCCGAACAGAAAAAAGGGTCCTGTGCGTGTTTGCACCGAATGCGGTGCAATATCAGCCTTACTATCTGTACAGCTGATATCGCACCGCACAGACATCGCATGTAATGTGAATGGCAGTGTGCTGCGAATTACATGCGATGCCTGTGCGATGTCCAGCATCGCACAAGTGTGAACTGGGCCTAAAAGCTAACAACACCCCCAAATCAGTTCGCATATCGCAGTGCGATCTGCAAACTCGGACAGTAATCGAATCGCATGGGTGTGAACACCCATGCGATCCGATTCTGCTGTGGACCAAAAAAAGTGTCCTGTATGAGTTTGGTCCGAGTGCAATGCAAATTTAGCAATACTATCTGTATGGCTGAAATCGAATCGCACAGAGATCGGATGTGATTTTGCACTGCAGTGCGGTGCGAATCACATCCGATCTCGGACACCACAGCAGTGGGAACTGGCCCTAAATCATATTGCATTTGCACCAAAATGGTACAGGACGCTTTATTTGGTCCGCACTGGAATCGGATCGCATGGGTGTGAACACCCATGCGATCCGATTCCTGCACCATTACATAGTTCGCACTGCGATCTGTGAAATGATCTGGGGGTGTCATTAACTTTACATTGACACCCACAGTGGTGCGCAGATGTCAATGTAGGTGCGATGTGAAAACCCGCACAGGAATCACGCTGGTTAACGCATCACACAAGTGTGAACCCAGCCAGAGACGTGAACATCTAAAAAATATATATATATATATATATCTACATATATATCTACATATAGAGATATATATAGCTATATATCTATCTATATCTATAAATAGATTATATATATATGTAAAAATATATATAATAGATGTATCTATATATAGATATATCTATATAGATATATAGATATATCTATAGATAGATATAGTCTATATATATCAATAAATATCTATCTATCTATCTATCTATCTATAGATATATATATATATATATATATATATATATATATATAGATATATATATATATATATATATATATATATATATATATATATATATATATATCTATATCTATATATAAATATATATATAGATATAGATATATATCTATATATATCTGTATATGCAGATTTATATATATATATATATATATATATATATATATATATATATATATACACTATAAATTCCTATCCTGCTGGTTTTGGGGTGTGTAATGGTGGGGAAGATGTACTATGACTGTTTGGTGAAAGAAAGAAGTCAAAAGACTTCTTGCTTTCTCCAGAATACTCAGCCAGTTTCAGGCTTCTCACTCTGATTCTCCACTTCTGAAATGGTGAATCAGAAAGTGAGAATTCTGTCACAGATCGCCAGTGAGGTGCTGAGATCGCACCTTCATAAACTGGCCGTTTCTGTGAAGTCAGTTACAAATTCTCACTGTGCTGAGATAATCAGCGGAGAACATGTTCTCCGCTGATTATCTCAGTTTCATAAACTGGTAATGAGCTGAGATCAGCGGTGAAGCCTCGGGATCACCGCTGATCTCAGTTTCATAAAAGGACACCTAAATGCAGCAATTTCCAAGGCTACAGGAGACAAGTCAGGCTTTATACCCAGATAGGCACCCGATGAAGAAACCCCAATTTGTACATCAAACTTAGGACAAGTTTAAATAAACTCACTTTTATAGTCCACACAGAGTTCTATAAATCATGAAAAAACTCCCAATATTCCTTCACAAAGCGGCCAAATGTTCCACTTCTAATGGATGAGAAAATCAAATATATCTTCAGAGAACAAATGGGTGGTGAACAATAGGTGGTGAATACAGTGTTGGAAGGCCACACATGGACGTTTCAGAAGATTTCCCATACAAAGTTCATTCTGGTTCTAGTCCTGCTTTTTTATTGTAAAATTCTTTCAGAACAGCAGGCTGTGATACCGGTTCCATGCCACAAATGCTTTTTGGGTGTTTACTCCCAGAAGAAAAAGACAGAGGATTGGAAGACTGACATAGATCTCAAACACTTAAATAAATACTGGAGGAATACTTCAAGATGGAGTCTCTACAGACTATTCTACAGGAGGGAGATTGGGTTCTCTTCATCTATAAAAGATACCTATTTACACATTCCAGTCCATGATGACTACATTTTCCCTCTTTCATCTTCAGTTTGTATGCCTTCTGTTTGGCCTGACGACATCTCCCAGAGTGTTCACAAATGTTCTTCTGTCACTGACAGCCCTTTTGTGGAAAAAGTGGCTATGCATCTTTCACTATTTGTACAAAATACTCCACCCTTGGAAGAACCAAGCTCTCTTACCCCTCCATGCAAATGCAGCCCTGTCCACTTTAGAAGAGTTTGGATAGCTAATAAATTGTATGGAAAGTCATCTTTCCCGTTCCCAAGATCTGGTATATCGGGGGCCAGAACAGGTACACATCAGTGCACAGTCTCATTACCCCAGGAGAATATTTTAGTCAGCAGTGATGTCAACATCCCAATCAGATGCACAATGCTTCAAAATGGTGTCTGCCACAACAATAGTCAAGTGGGAACTGTGGACATCTAGTCTAGTGGGGTTGGAAGACCTTCAGAAAGAATTATGGTCTCTTTGTTTATGAGGTGGAGTCTTCAAGGGTGGTTAGATGAAGCAAATCTCCAAAATGGCCACTCACATCACCTCATTCAGTGGATAGTTATTTGATTGGATACCAGCAAAAAAAAGTTGGGGTGCCAAGTGCCTTGAAGAGGCAGCCCAGGAAAACTAGACCTTTTGTGTGAGAAAGGTTGTTTCAAACATTCTTGAACTTAGGACAGCCTATCTAATGCTTATGGATATCCAGCATTTAATTAGAGAGAAATCCTCTAAAGAGACACCTCAGGGAGAAGGTGCTGATTCAAGCGATTCTTCCTGATTGGAGCAGGTGCCTTTAGTATCTGCTTCCCCTTCAGTTGAACATCAGAGGATCCAGGACCATTTTTAAGGCAGGGCAAAAGGGGCAGCTGTCCTGGGTCAAATCATTGTTGTGGGGCCCAAAGCAGCTGCCTCATACTTGCCAACTATCCCAGTTTAAATTCTCTTGTCCCTTGAAGTTTTAGTCCTGTCCTGTGTCCCTATATCTCAGTGTAAAGTAGTGTTGCTGCTTCCCAGCTCTATCCTATTGCCATGTACAGATGACTCACCTGCAGACCCTGTGTTTACATGTAAATAACCTGCATTAATATGTAAATAGTCACGGACCATAGCATTGATATGTATCAAGAGGCGGCATTCATATGTATATCATGTCCCCCTAAGGTCATATCTACCATCACTTCTGCTGAATGCTGCCCACTGGGGAGGTAAAGGAGCATGCTTGAAAGTCCTACCTAAACTATAGTCATTAAGCCTAACATCAGCCTGTTCTGCAAAGGTAAGCAAATTGGAGGTGTAACCTTTCTTCAAAAGAACATGGTGCCACAGCACCCTGAATTTTGGTGCATGTGAATACGCACATCTCAGCCGATGCATAAGGGTGTCATTAACAATTAATGGCACGTCGGTGTATCTGCTAAAGGACAGCATGTTTCTGTCAGAAACCATGAAATCAGACCGAGACAGAAGTACAGTTAAATCACACTTGTTTAATAATAAAAGTAAAAATAACAAACATAGTCAAAACATAGCCAAAGTTCAGTATCCGGAACGGATAGTCAGCCAAGCCAGAAGTCAGGGATCAATGTAGTGGAACAACACGCAGGATCTGGAGCCAGAAGGGATGTCAGCAAAGCAAGTCTTTAAACAGGAATGCAGGAGAATGTCTCTGTGATATTGACCAAGGCGAAGGCAGAGATCCTCTGGACTGGACGGTTTAAGTAGGCAGGACTGACGACCAGGAAATCATCAACAGCTGAGTAATGCCCTGTACACACGGTCAGACATTGATCGGACATTCCGACAACAAAATCCAGAGACCCAAGAGCGTTCCTCCGGACTGTTCCCCTTCCTATGCACCAGGTACTGTATGCGCCCACGGAACCTACGGGTGTCAACAATGGACTGAACTTCATATTTCCCATGGTTTTCAACATGTACAGGGTGAGGACGTGGCACCGAGGTGGTAAAGCGGTTTCAGACCAAAGGTTTTAATAAGGAGGCATGAAATACATTCGAAATACGCATATTAGAAGGAAGGTCTAATGCGTAAGCCACTGGGTTAATCCTGCGAAGAATACGGAAAGGCCCAATAAATCGAGGTGCAAACTTCAGTGAGGAAACACGAAGCTGGAGGTTGCGAGATGACAGCCAGACTCTGTCCCCAACCTGGTAGGAAGGTGCAGGCAGGCGTCTGCGGTCAGCATGGAGTTTGTACCTATCATTAGCATGTCCCAAAGCCTCCTGGATTTGTGCCCAAGTGGAACGAAGACCACGGAGATGCTCCTCTAATCCAGGAATACTCTGCAGAACAAATGAGTCAGGGAACAAGGAAGGTTGGAAACCATAGTTCGCCATAAATGGGGACAATCGGGAAGCAGAATTCAAGGAACTATTGTGAGCAAACTCTGCCCATGGTAATAGGTCTGACCAGTTTCTATGATGGTCAGAAATATAGCAATGTAGGAATTGCTCCAAGGATTGATTGGCTCGTTCTGCGGCCCCTTTCAACTGCAGGTGATACACAGAGGAAAAGGCAAGCTGAATTCCCAACTGTGCACAAAAGGCTCGCCAGAACCGGGACACAAACTGACTACCCCTGTCCGAGACAATCACCTTGGGTAGCCCATGTAAGCGAAAGATAGATCTCCCGAGCAAAAATGGAAGCCAGTTCCTTAGAAGTGGGCAACTTCTTAAGTGGAATACAATGAGATATCTTTGAGAACGGATCAACCACCATAAGGATAACTGTGTTTCCCTGGGAGTCGGGTAACTCCACAATGAAATCCATAGACAGGTGGGTCCAGGGCCTCTCTCCATTGGGTATGGATTGTAGGAGGCCCACTGGAAGATGTCATGGAGTCTTACTCTGAGCACACTTGGAACAGACAGCTACGAAGACGATTACATCAGCACGTAGACTAGGCCACCAGAATTGTTGGGAAATGGCCCAAAAGAGTTGATTCTTCCCAGGGTGGCCAGCAGCCTTAGGAGAATAGTAAGTCTGGAGCACGGTAGTACAGAGACTCTCTGGGACAAAGCAGCGGTCACAAGGTTTCTCAGGAGGAGCATGGACCTGAGCAGCAAGAATTTTGTCACCCAAAGGAGAAGTGAGACTGGTGCGAACCGTAGCCAGAATACGATCAGGAGGAATCACAGGAACGAAACCAACTCCATCTTGGAAGTGGAGGAAAATTGTTGTGACAAAGCGTCAGCCCTTACATTCTTTGTACCGGGTAAGAATGAGACAATGTAATTGAAATTGACAAGAAAAAAGCCTATCGCGCCCCTCTGGGAGAGAGCCGTTTATCCTCAGACAAGAATATGAGATTCTTATGGTCAGTAAGAATGAGAACTGGCACTGTGGTACCTTCGAGCAGATGTCTCCATTCTTTCAGGACTAAAATGATCGCTAACAGCTCTCTTTTACCAATCTCAAAATTGCACTCCGCAGGTGACAATTTCTTGGAAAAGTAGCCACAAGGATGCTGTAACGAGCCCCTTGCTCGCTTGGTTCCACTCTCCCGACACTCCTCTGCTGCTATAAAATCAGACTGCAGATCACAACATCTGATTGTTCGGTCATCCAATGCTCCGGGATTAGAATTACAGCTATGTGCTGTTCTAACCCAGTTGTGATAGCTCAGAACAAACACCAGGCAGGCTGTATGTAAGTTCAACCAGGAATCTCTTTTATTGGAAAATACAGGCTTTTATGCACTTAAAGTGGAGGTGCAGACCTCCTGCTCATATTACTCTAACAATACAGCTTTAACCTAATTAACATGAGCTAATTAACTAATCCCTTTAGACAGCCTAGATGACTCAGACATGACCGTTAGGCCAGACTGGCCGTCTTGTAGTTCAGAAAATCCAATCAACATTATCACAATCAACATAGACTCTTCTTCACACAATAGCAGAGTTAATTAACACAAATAACAATGGGGATCAAATGACTCTTAGATCCCATAGTAGACTTATTTACAATACACATTTTAGCAGGCAATAGACAGACAGGTGTTGGAATTTACATCAGCATCTCCTAACAGTATCTGTCCCAGCATTATGAATCAGCCACTATTCCAATATGGCAAATCCAGGGTCCCCAGAGTCTGTGTGTCCTGGGGGGCCAGGACCTGAATCCACAGTAATACCACTTCAAGGGTCCCAGGCATACAGCTCACAAAGAGCACCGTTCCCCCAAATGCAAGGGCCCCCGATCGATCGGCAAGAGGCTAGCATACAGTCCCCTCCAAAAGTCTCTTTCCCGGCTAGGTCTGTCACAGATACATAGCGCTCTCAGAGGTAGGACGTTGAGACAGTAGGGCACCAACACCAGTCTCAGAAGTATCAAACTCAAGGATAAAAGGTAACGTAGGATCAGGATGTGCCAACACAGGAGCAGAAACAAAAGGCAGCCTTGAGGTTCTCAAAGGCCTTAATGGACTCCAGAGACCAACTCTATGGGTTACCGTCCCTTCTGGTCATATCAGTCAGGGGCTTGACCAGAGACGAGAAGTTATAAACTTCCGATAATAGTTGGCAAAGCCCAGAAAACGCTGCAGAGGACGTAAACCCATGGGTCGGGGCCACTGTAGGACTGCTGAAAGTTTCTCTGGGTCCATGGAAAAAAACAGCCCAGGAATTTAATCTGTTGACGATGGAATTCGCACTTCTCCAATTTACAATCGAGATTGTTCTCTCTTAGTTTCTGAAGCACACGACAGACATCTGTGTGGTGGCTCTCCAGGAACTTGGAAAATATGAGGATATCATCGAGATAAACCACCACAAATAATTGCAACAAATCTCGGAGGACATCATTAATAAATTCCTGGAAAACCGCTGGGGCGTTACAAAGGCCAAAAGGCATTACGAAGTACTCATAATGGCCTGTTCTGGTATTAAACACAGTTTTCCACTCGTCGCCCTCCTTAATCCTCACAAGATTGTATGCCCCTCTAAAATCAAGCTTTGTGAAAACAGTTGCTCCCTTGAGGCAGTCAAATAACTCCGTAATCAACGGAATCGGATAGGCATTCTTAATCGTTAAGCGATTGAGACCCCTATAATCAATACAAGGTCTCAGTTCACTACTCTTTTTCTTCACAAAGAACAAACCAGCACCAGCACAGGAGACGAGGATTTGCGGATGAAACCTCGAGAAAGTGCGTCTGCAACATACTCCTCCATGGTCTTATCCTTCAAGACCAACAAAGGGTAAACCCGGCCACGAGGGGGTATAGCACCAAGTTGAAGGTCAATTGCGCAATCATACGGCCGGGGTGGAGGCAAACTACCGGCTTAACCTTTGTCAAAGACATCGCTAAAATCACGGTACTCCTCCAGCAGACAGGAGAGTGAAGAGGTGCACAGGACCTTGGATAACTTCTGGAAGCATGACTCACTGCATTGTGGTGATCAGGAGAGAACCTCAGCATGGAGCCAATCAAAAGAGGGGTTGTGCCTCTGTAACCAAGGATAACCAATAACCAGCAGAAACATAAGCGAGGAAATAACTTGGAATTGTATTATCTCATGGTGAAGAGCCCCTACGACCATGGAAAATGGAACCATCTCATGAGTCACATGGGCAGGCTGTAGAGGTCTCCCGTCAAGAGCCTCAATGTCAAGTGGAGTGTCACACAGCTGCAGCGGAATCGAGTGCTTCGATAGAAAGGCAGCATCAATGAACAGGCCTGCAGCCCCAGAGTCAATTAGAGCCTGTATCTCAATGGATGACTCAGCCCAAGAAAGGGTGACCGTAACCAGGGGCTTATCCTTCTGGATAACTGGGGAGGAAACAACGCCACCTAAAGTCTGTCCGTGACAGGACCTCAAGGTTCGGGTCTTCCCAGGACGGGTAGGACAAGACTTCAAAAAGTGACCCGCCTGGCCACAATAAAGGCACAATCTCTCCCTCCTCCTTAAGGTTCTCTCATCCACTTAGAGACGCGTGAAACCCAAGTGCATGAGTTTACCTTCACTGACCGACTCGGTACTAGGAGGCATGGGAGGTGAGGGAGGCACGGGTGGAACTGCAATGCTCGGAGACAAACGTACAGGAGGCTTCCGCAAGCGCTCATTAAAGAGAGTGTTTCTCTGAGTCTGGAGTCAATGAGTCCTTGATGGTATCCGAGAGACCATGAGAAAAAGCAGCCACGAGGGCTCATTGTTCCACGCAACCTCTGCTGCCAGAGTACAGAATTCAATGGCGTAGTCTGCAACAGTTCTCGTACTCTGTTCGATGGACATGAGGCACTTGGCAGCAGAAGCGGAGCATGCAGGAACGTCAAATACTCTTTTAAAAGAAGCCACAAACTCAGGGTACCTCAAGACAACAGGTTTTTGCGTCTCCCATAGAGGGTTTGCCCAGGCCAAGGCTCTCTCAGAAAGCAAAAATATCACAAAACCTACCTTGCTTCTGTCCGTGGGAAACGCCTGGGGCAGCATCTCAAAGTATATTTCAACCTGGTTGAGAAACCCTCTGCATTGGACTGGATTGCCCCCAAATCGCTGGAGAAGCAGAGCGGAACCAGACATACCTCTTATAGAGGTATTACTCGAGGTGGGTGCCTGCACAGAGACTGGAGCAGCAGCAGGGTCAGCCTGCAACATAGGTTGTACCGGGGTGGCCACAGTGGGAGATTCCAGGTGAGCTGTGCAACACAGGAGCGTTTGTAACGCCATGGCAAACTGATCCATGCGGTGATCCAGTACATCTGGAAAAAATATTACCAACATGTGGATTGACTGCAAAAAAAAATTCAAAAGAAAAATACGCTGCGCTAGAGTGAAATGTACCAGTCTAGAATCTCTTGAACCTAAAAATATTTGTAAATACTCTAATATAAAATATATATATATCAAATAATCTCTCTGAGTGAACCAAAAAGTGATAAATCCAAAAATCCAAAACATATAGACGTATGCATATGTAAATTATCAATAAACATAAACCAAACTCATTAAAGTGCAACGTGCATAGAAAAAAGTTCGAAAAGTGCTTAGTGCTCCACAGATTGATGTGATAAACAGTCCTGACAAATATATTACAAGTGATTGGTGATGAATAAAATCCTGTGAATCAATATCAGAAAAATGTGTATAATAAATGTCCGTTGATAGTGTTTTCCAGCATGCTCATAGTATCCTTAGTGCTGCAAACCATGCTCTGGTGCAATTCAGTGGTCCCCCCAGGTAATTCTGCTCACCTCAGAGCATGTGACTCAGCTGCTACACTAAGTCAATACATGCTAAGTGAGCCCCAGGCTCTGTGCTGATTACCAGATGTCAGGCTCCAATGCAGTTCCACAGATATATACAAAAGAAAAAACTCGATAGTGTGATATCATTTTGTAAATTTATTAAATGTAAAAGACACTCCCCACAATGGGGTACTCACACTATCCCAGTGCGTCAGTGCACCGCTCTTTTCCAAGCTTTCAAACCAGTAAACGAGCTAAGTGGATTGACTGCATATTCTGAATTCATGGCCTTTGCCTACTGTCAGAAACCATGAAATGAGACCGAGACAGCACTACAGTTAAAGCACGATGTTCAATAATAAAAGTAAAAAGAACAAACGTAGTCAGAACATAGCCAAAGTTCAGTAACCAGAACGGATGGTCAGCCAAGCCAGAAATCAGGGATCAATGTAGTGGAACAGCAAGCAGGATCTGGAGCCAGAGGGGATGTCAGCAAAGCAAGTCTTTAAACAGGAACGCAGGAGAATGTCTCTGTAATGTTGACCAAGGCGAAGGCAGAGATCCTCTGGACTGGACGGCTTAAGTAGGCAGGACTGACGAACCGGAAATCATCAACAGCTGAGTAACTGTGGAGAGATAGGAGCTGGCAATTAGCTGACAGCTGAGTGGCCAGCTCTGAGAAGGAAGGGCTGAGCCCAGCCCTGACAGTTTTTGAGGTGTCAGGAAAGCAATTTTGCATGTATTCTCGACACACACAAATGTGAACACAGGCTAAATTTCTCAGTTACATTGGTGGCCAGTATAAATCTTCTCATTACATTGGGGATTGGTGTATAATCCTTTCATTCACACTAGTGGCCAGTGTGAAGGTCCCCCTTACATTGGTCAGTGTAAATCCCTCTTTACATTGTTGGTTACTGTAAATGCTCCTATTACATTAGTGGTCAGTGTAAATCCCCATTACATTGGTGGCCAGTGTAGAAACTCCTCTTTATATTGGTAATCATTAAAAAAAATCAAAACTTGTATTGTATTTGTATTTTGCTATCGCCTGTGAAACGTCTACCATTGCCTGTATCCGTCTGACCCTTTTTTGACAATAAAGATGACATCAAGATAATTTGGAGTTCCAGTGTGCGACCAATTCCTTGTCTTGTTCGTTAACCCCCCAGCATTGCCACTGATCACACACCCCAGCAATGCCACTAAACCCAGGAGTCCTAAAATCCCTAGGAGTTTACTGTCTAATAGTCCCCTCACGTCCCCCGTCCTTGGTGTGCAAGCAGTGAGGAGATGATGTGCTGTAAGCTTTAGCAACCAATTCAGTGAGTAGTAATGCTGTGCACTAACCTCTTGCAACCAATCATTGAGCCGTAAGGATATGCAGTAACCTCTAGGAACCAATCCGTGAGCAGTAATAATGTGAAGTAACCTCTAGCAACCAATTAGTGAGTGGTATAGATGTCCAGTAACCTCTAGCATTCAATCAGTGAGCAGTATTGATGTACAGTAATCTCTAGCAACCAATCAACAAGCAGAAGTCATGTGCTGTAACCTCTATAAAATAAACAGTGAGCCATAATGTGTACTGTAACCTCTAGCAGCCAGTCAGTGGGCGGTAATGATACACTGTAACCTCTGGCAACCAATTGCATTTGCTGCCTGATCTGATTCAGTAAACTGATTTTGAGTCTAGCTTCTATTCATTGTATGTTTCAAAGCATGTGGAGAGCGAAATTGCATGGAAGAGGGGGCCCAAGAAAATGTTTGTCCAGGGTCTAGTTGATATTAAAGACGGCCCTGAGAGGATCCTCTGTCAACCCCTCCGAATCTCCTGACTCAAAGCCCATGTGCCGTCCTGCTCCTGAGAAGCTCCATCTGGATACTAAAGGAAGAGGCTACTTTGCTTAGGCTGCTCAGCCAAGGTTGACACCACACTCCTAAAACCCAAGAAACGTAGTACCAATAAGACCTACAACAGAGTGTGGAAGCAGTTTTAATTGTTTGCACCCTCTTAAAAATTTTCATCTCTGGGCCCATAAGTTCACAAGTGCTAGAGTTCCTTCAGAGGTCATCAGATAACTTACATTTCCACTGTTTCAAAGTAGCATTAAAATTGAAACCACCATGGAATTTTCTGTTCACAAAATGGGGCCTATCACCAGTTCTGAAGTTCGTTTACTCAATAGAGTTTTCCCCTGAAGGAGGAATTTCCCTGTGGTACATTACAGTGATAACTGCCTTCTTAGTCACCATCATTTCAGAGTGATGGGTATGTGAAACTGCTGATCTAAGGGCAAAGGGACCCGTTAGCACCTTTTTTTTACAGATAGAGTTAGTTAGTACACTTCGGACTTTTATTTGAAACAGAATATCATCCTTCTGACTTCATAGTAGGAGCAATTAAGCCATTTGGATACATCCCTGCAAGTCCCTAAAGGTGTATATAATGCTACAGCATTCATTAGAATAATCTATTCATCATTCCTGTGGGGTGAAGTAAAGCCAGGAAGGTGTCTAGTAGGGTTATCCCCTCCCAGCTGATCAAGACAGTTATATGGCCTACAACTCTAAAGGCTTGGCAGTGCTGGAGGGGGTTTTCAGCTTACTCCACATGCAGTGTGCCAGCTTCCTGGGCAGAAGCTGCTCATGTGGTCTGTAAGGTGGTTTCCTGGTCCTCAATGCATACCTTTATAACCCATTACCGTGTTGAGCTGAACTCTCCTACCACAGTTGGTTTTGGTCGGAGAGTTCTTTTTTCTACAACCTCTGGTAATTAAATTTCTCAGCATTTCCACCCTGTGTTGTCTAGTTATTTCCCATACATACTGTATGCTGACATGGAGCTGTCAGTAAAAAAGGAAAATCTATTTCATATTTACTGTAATTTTACCTTTTCCATGGCATAATCTCTCACCCAGTCAGAGTAAGCAAGTTACATAATGCTGTTGAGGGGGGTGGTTCAAATTTAATGAGGCTGGGGGGAGGGGGGAGAGGACTGCCTGCACATATGCTGCCATGGAGCTTGTCAGGAAAAGAAAATTATGGTAGGTACTAAATTAGTTTTCTGATTTTTTTGGTAGCTGCCTCTCTATCCATATACAAGCAATGATATTTTTATAACTGAAAAATGTACTAAGACTTAGATTTATTGCTAGAATTCTAAAATATTAAGATAAATGAAGAAGTGTGCTCTGAAACCCAACTAATCATGGTGTACCCATACCACTGGCTGATATGCTCTTTTCATCTTGTTCTGTTCCAATTCAATAATTATTTTCTAGCACTAGATGGAGCTCAAGATTTAAAATATCTAGCAGCAGCCAGCGTGAGAATTATATCACTCAACCAATGTACAACAAAACTATATTTGGCAACAAATAACAAAACAAACAAACAAACAAATAACAAAAAAACATCGGCTCTATATATACAGTATATATATATATATATATATATATATATATATATATATATATATATATATATATATATCTTTTGTCATAGTGATTACAATGTCCGAAGGTCCTGTTCTGCAAATTTGCTCCACAGCTGTGTCATCTATTGTGTGTTTCGAGATATCGAGATATTCTACCATGGATAACCAACCACTTGTTAATCTTCTAAACTCATCCTACCCTCTATTTTTTGTAGATTTAGAAATTTATATGGATAGTTTATTAGTCCCTTTATTAGGTGTTGCTGCTTTGATGTCAGAGCCAGCTGTTTCTCTCATTAGGGAACTACCCATTAGAAGAGTGGTATTTTTGGTCTTGTTTGTTCTTGCTTGGCACCTATTTATCTGTTATTTCCACCTGCGAATGTGAAATGGTTTGCCTGAACCCTCTAACTCTCAGTTTTGCCAGACAGCTTGGCCTTTTAAAAGAAGTTGAAAAATGACAGGTTTGCTGACAGACTCAACAGGTGAAACTAAAGGAAAAAGGCCAAAAAAGAAAGCTAATGCAGCCACTAGATTTAAGGATTGGTAAGCAGCAATACATTACATTTTTGTGTTGAGGTTTAATACTGTTTTAAAGAGGAATAAAGTCTCAATTTTAAAGACTTTGAGTAGGCAGGTTCTTTACTGCAGAAGAAACATGTATCTCTGCATAAAATAGACCTAAGATCTATCTGCTCACAGTCTTCTTTGGAATGTACACAAACTGCAAACACTGCACAGTTTACATTCCAGCACAGATCCAGCCAATGAAGATGGTCATGACCTGGCACTAAGAAGAAGCTGGGTAGAAGATGTGACAATGGATGTTAGATCGTTGAAGGGAAAGCAAGTATCACAGACTTTAGTTTTTCCTCATGTACTGCTTGAGTTCTGGGTGTTTTGGGACTGTTTATAGATATGGTAGTTTAAATAAACACAAAAACATTGGAACTAAACTCTCCTATCCTTTGCAGCCAAGGAAGCTGTCATCTTAGCCTCTGTTTTATCTGCAGTTGCTGTGATTCTTTCTGCACATGTTAACATCTATGACAGCAGCCAGTTGATGGCTTGAAAGTTTGGTTAGGAGCTAACATAAGCACACTATTAACTGTTATGCCCCGTACACACGGTCGGATTTTCCGCCGGAAAATGTGTGATAGGACCTTGTTGTCGGAAATTCCGACCGTGTGTAGGCTCCATCACACATTTTCCATCGGATTTTCCGACACACAAAGTTTGAGAGCAGGATATAAAATTTTCTGACAACAAAATCCGTTGTCGGAAATTCCGATCGTGTGTGCACAAATCCGACGGACAAAGTGCCACGCATGCTCAGAATAAATAAAGAGATGAAAGCTATTGGCTACTGCCCCGTTTATAGTCCCGACGTACATGTTTTACGTCACCACGTTCAGAACGATCGGATTTTCCGACAACTTTGTGTGACCGTGTGTATGCAAGACAAGTTTGAGCCAACATCCGTCGGAAAAAATCCTAGGATTTTGTTGTCGGAATGTCCGAACAAAGTCCGACCGTGTGTACGGGGCATAACAGTTATTCACAGCATGCTTTGAATGTATCTGTTTGCGGAAACCGTTAAATCAGTGGGTTTAGCTCCACTTTAATTGCAAATGGTTTGCACTTTTTCCAAGTGTTTGCATTGATTTTTCCAGGTTCTCTGGATCTTTCCCCAGTCCAAAATCATTCTGGTAGGTTAATCAATGTTTACACAAACTCATCTTGTAGCTGACAATCATTACAATACAAGAGCAAACAAAGGGGTAATCCTTACAATATGCTATGTCATATTCCCAGCTAAAAGGGCATAATTGTTTGGCTCAAGAACAGGTACAGGATAGTTCAAAGAGTTTCCCAAATCCTCGGGAGCCCATTGTACCCCTAAAATCCACCAAAAGGACCCTAATTCTTCTTTATTTATTGACTCCAAAACATTTCACCAAAAATGGTAAAAATTAACTAAAATGTCCACAATGGTGGAGTGAAAACTCTCAATTACACTCATCCCTGTTATTCACTAGCTTTTGCATTGTAGCTCAATTTTGCCAATATTTTAGAATATATTTTTCCTAACTTCCTAAATAGAACAAAGTGTTTCCTTACCCTCAGAAAAGATACCAAGTATACAATATTATCAATGTAAGGAAACCTGCACTAAAATGTCAATGCTAAAATCAACTAATTCACATCTAGTGTTTAGATATTAGTAAAGGTATATAAGGAATATCAGATGGTAGTCTTACCCATTTTCACCACCAAAGTTCAGTGGCATAAACCCCAGGAATCTAACCTTTACAAACGTAGGCCTTGATCACAAGTTGGATAATCCTTCCACTGAGGCTTATTTTAAAGCCTTCATAACAAAATGTTAGTCCTCTGCATTAGTTCTCTGCAAGGGCAAGGGGACACAGAAATAGAATCTCACAGGCCTGACTACAATGAACATGGTGGCAAAAATTCACAGGCAGGAGAGAAAGATAACCATAAGAAAAGAACCTCTCTGCATCCTCTCCATCTTCCACAATATTAAAAGACCACTTTTTTTTATTTAATTTTCTTTTCCACTACAGCCTTCCTCCCACTGCCATTCTCAGCAAGGCGAGAATGACATGTCCCTACTCCTGCCCACCCTGGGATGTTCCCACTGCATATCCTAAGAGGCTAAAGGAGCAAGGAACTGGCCTGGTGTCAGGTCCCTCACTTACCAGACAGGTGAGTCCGCTTGGGCAGAGGGTAGGCTCCCTTACGTATCCGACTCGGGGCCCCTGATAGAGCAGACAGGAAGGCCGCGAGTACAGAGTGGATGAGGGCCTGGTGTATGGATCCTGGAGAAAGGTGGTCTTTCAAGCAGAGCCCGAGAGCGCCCCCGAACACCGGCGTGCATGCCAGCACTACCAGGCACGCCTGCAGTAACGCCCATAGGCGAACGCGCGCTAGCGCGAATGCGCGTACGCGCGCGCCCGGACGCCACCCTGCACGCTATGGCCGGCCAGACCAGACACGCCAGTGCCCCCAGGAACACGCGCCCCAGCACGCACTGGAACACGCGCACCAACGCGCCTCGGCGTCCAACCAGGTAACCTCTCTCACAGTGCCCCCTCCTCAAGGGCAGACTCCGGATGCCCAGCTGAGCCATCTTTGAGGCATGAGAAGCTTTAAATGACTGTGGGAGTTCCCTGGCTTGCAAGTTGCTCTCTGGCTCCCAAGAAATGTCTTCGGGCCCATAGCCCTTCCACTTTACGAGGTATTGAACTTGGTTGCGTCTTCTTCTGCAATCTAAAATTGCCTCCACCTCGAACTCCTCTTCACCATTAACTAGGATAGGCTTGGGTGGGCCGATACTACGGCCAACAAAGGAATTGGGGGTGACCGGCTTCAAAAGGGACACATGGAAGACTGGATGTATCCTCAGGGCGTTAGGTAGATCAAGTTCATATGCCACATTGTTAATTTTTCTTTTAACCAGAAAAGGACCCAAGTATTTAGGGCCTAGTTTTCTGGACGGACAGGCCAACTTTAGGTTAGTAGTAGATAACCAGACTGAGTTGCCAGGTTCCAGGACGAGTTCACCGCGTCTCTTCCTGTCAAACATTCTTTTGTAATCTTTCTGAGCTTTGGCCATGGTATTCTGCAGTAATTTGTTGTTTATTGAGAAAAAGTCCAAGGTTTCAGATACTGCAGGGACGGAGCACTCGGGTATAGACCCAGGCAAGAAGGATGGATGGAAGCCATAATTAGCATAGAATGGTGACTGATTGGTAGCTGAGTGCAGTGAATTATTGTAGGAGAACTCTGCGATGGGAAGCAGGGAAGCCCAGTCGTCCTGGGAGAACGCAGAAAAACAGCGGAGGTATTGCTCCAAGGTCTGATTCGTCCTTTCGGTTTGTCCATTTGACTGGGGGTGATAGGCCGAAGAAAATGACAATTCAATCTCTAAGGAGCCACAGAGGGCTTTCCAAAATCTGGAGGTAAATTGGACACCTCTGTCAGAAACTATGTTGATTGGTACTCCATGCAATCTGATAATTTCTTTGATAAAGATGGTAGCGGTTTTCATAGCCGAAGGGGTGCCCTTCATGGGGAGGATGTGGGCCATTTTAGACAGCCTGTCTACCACAACGAAGATGGAAGAGAAACCTTCTGATGGGGGGAGTTCAACAATAAAGTCCATTGAAATCATGGCCCACGGCCTCTCTGGGACCGGTAATGGTTTCAACAGACCCCATGCCCTTGCCCGGCTATTCTTGCTTCTGGCACAGGTATTACAGGACTCGACATATTCCTTGCAATCCTTAACAAGGTGAGGCCACCAGAAGGTGCGTTGTACTAGATCAATTGTCTTCCGTGCGCCAAAGTGACCGGCCAATTTGTGATCATGGCACAAGTTTAACACCCGTACTTTTAGCTCCTCAGGGACCACAATTTTGTTTTTGTACCAGAACAGCCCGTCTTTGGTACAAGCTTCAGCAGGTGATGTAATTCCCATAGAGGACCGTCTGATCTGAGAGGTTAGATCTTCTTGTAAGATCAGGAAATTCCCAGAAGGGAGGATGGTGTCTGGAGGCAGGGTCTTCTCTGAATCAAGGAACATGCGGGAGAGAGCGTCGGATTTGACATTCTTGGATCCGGGTCTGTAGGTGATGTGGAATATGAATCGGGAAAAAAAAAGTGCCCATCTGGCTTGCCGGGGTTTTAGTCTCTTAGCCGTCCTTAGATATTCCTTAGATATTCCAAATTTTTATGGTCTGTGTAGACCAAAATGGGGTGAGCTGCACCCTCCAGGAGATAATGCCATTCTTCCAAAGCTGCCTTAATGGCTAGAAGTTCCCGATCTCCCACGTCGTAGTTCCTCTCGGAAGAAGAAAGTTTACGTGAAAAGAATCCCACAGGGTACAGGAGTGCTTTAGCACCTTGTCTTTGTGAGAGCACGGCTCCTACCGCAACTTCGGAAGCATCCACTTCTAATACGAAAGGTAAGGCAGGATTGGGATGTTTGAGGATAGTGGCTGAAGTAAACAGAGCCTTGAGTTTTTCAAAGGCCATTTGCGCCTTAGGGGTCTAGCAGAACCGGGTTCCCTGTCTGATGAGTTCCGTAATGGGAGTTATTATCGAAGAGAATCCTTTAATGAACTTTCTATAGAAATTGGCGAAGCCGATAAAGCGCTGTACTCCTTTTTTGTCTACAGGTGCAGGCCAATCCAAGATAGCAGATACTTTTTGCGGGTCCATCTTGATACCATCAGGAGAGATGACCAGGCCTAGGAACTGAATGGATTGGAGCTTGAACTCACATTTTTCGAGTTTGGCATAAAGCCCATGTTGTCTGAGTCGATTAAGTACGTTTTGCACGTGTTTGCGATGTTCAGTCAGGGAAGCAGAGAAAACCAGGATATCGTCCAGATAGACGATGACGTATAGGTCCAGGAAGTCACGAAAGACATCGTTGACGAAGTGCTGGAAGGTGGCTGGCGCATTGCATAGGCCAAAGGGCATGACGAGGTACTCGTAGTGCCCGAATCGAGTACGAAAGGCCGTCTTCCACTCGTCCCCCTCTCTTATGCGGATCAAATTATAGGCTCCGCGCAGATCCAGCTTGGTGAAGACGGTAGCGGATCCTAATCTTTGAAATAGTTCGGGCACTAGAGGTAGCGGATATCTGTTCTTTATAGTAATATTATTTAGTTCCCGATAATCGATGCAGGGACGTAAGGAGTGATCTTTCTTCTCCACGAAAAAGATGCCTGCACCTGCTGGAGATGTGGAGGGAAGAATGAATCCTTTCTTTAGGTTTTCGTCGATATAGGCTTTCAAGGGGCCCAGCTCCTGCTCAGTTAGGGGGAAAATCCTCCCGAAGGGAACTTCAGTTCCAGGTAAAAGCTCTATCGGGCAATCGTAGGGTCTATGTACCGGGAGAGTTTCTGCCCCCTTCTTGCTGAACACATCCAGGAAATCCCGGTAGGGTTCGGGAAGATTTTGACAAGACTTGGCTTCCGAATCTAAGCAAAGGCACCGAGATGGTGTCATGGGGGTTCCCCGCAAGCAGTGTTGTTTGCAATAATCGGACAAAAACTGGATCTTGCCTGTGGACCAGTCGATACTGGGATTGTGAGCCTGTAGCCAAGGCATTCCTAAGATGATTGGAAAGAGAGGAGAGGAGATGACATCCAGGCGTAAAAGTTCCTAATGTTCCGGGCCAATGGTGGCCAGTAGAGGAACAGTCTCTTGGGTAACTGGTCCAGAGCTGAGGGTGGAGCCGCCCGCTAAGAATACTGCCAGTCCCTGGGCCTTGGGTTGGATAGGAATGTTATGGTTTTCGATAAATGTTCGGTCAATGAAACTGCTGCATGCTCCCGAATCAATAATGACCGGTACTGGGATGTTCCTTCCAGGTAGCTGTAATATAACAGAAAGTGTTAGATGGTTACCGGATCTGGGTGAGACAGGTGCACACAAAGAAGAGGATGGCAGGCACTTACGTCTCTTGTTGGGGCATGCCCTTACAAAGTGTCCAGATTCTCCACAATACAGGCACAGATTGAGTGCGCGTCTGCGCGTCTTCTCTTCTGGGGTCAAAGAGGGATGGAGCAGTCCTAGCTGCATGGGTTCTGGAGCTTCCTGGGCCAGGACAGATGAGACAGGAGAAGCTTGGTTCGGGGCACTAGGAACCCTGGGCAACATCCAAGTGAGACGTGGGTGGCCAACGGACCTCTCAGAACATCTCTCTCTAAGACGGCGGTCAATCTGAATTGACAGGTTTACGAGCTCATCCAGCATCTGAGGTATCCCTACACGTGCCAATTCATCTTTAAGGGGGTCGGACAACCCCAGCCGGTATTGGTGACGCAAGGCCGCGTCATTCCACTCTGTATCAGAGCTCCAACGTCTAAACTCTACAGCCTAATCTTCGGCCGCTCTGCGGCCTTGTTGTAGAGAGTGCAAGGTGGCTTCTGCAGTGGCCGTTAGTTGGGGGTCCTTGTATAGCTGAAACATTGCTATGAAGAGGTCATCCAAGGAATCCAGAGATCTGGATTTTTGCTCCAGCAGACGATGGGCCCAGGTCTGGAAGTGATATAACGAACCCCACCTTAGTGGCTTCCACAGAAAACGTACGGGGTTGCAAGGCAAAATACAGTTCACATGCGTTGTGGAATGGCCGGAACTTGCAACGTTCTCCATAGAACTTTTCAGGTGTATGCACCCTGGGCTCCGGTGGGAGCATTACTACAGAGGGTGCTGTGGAGGGGTTAGCAGGTGCTGCTCCCTGAGGAGATGCTGAGAGGGCCTGGACCTGTCCCTCCAGTCTTGTATAGCCCTCCTGTAGGCTTTTAACCGCTTGGGTGAGGCCCGCTAGGTGTCTGCAAAGTTCATCCATGGGGGAGGCCCCCTGCCCGGACTCAGTCATGGCTGCCTGATACTGTCAGGTCCCTCATTTACCAGACAGGTGAGTCCACTTGGGCAGAGGGTAGGCTCCCTTACGTATCCGACTCGGGGCCCCTGATAGAGCAGACAGGAAGGCCGCGAGTACGGAGTGGTATGAGGGCCTGGTGTATAGATCCTGGAGAAAGGTGGTCTTTCAAGCAGCAGGTAGAACTCAGGAACACTGGAACTGATGCTGAGCAGGAGCTTACTAGGCTGGTCACACACAGGCAGAGGTCGGCAACAGGCTGGCAACAGAGGTACAAAAGGAGCAGGCAGAAGCGGGGTCAAACAAGTTGGGGTCGGGTTCAGGCAGCAGTCAGGGAGGTCCAAAAAGGCAAGCCAGGTCGTAACAGGTCAAAACTTCAGAGATACGGAACACAGAGAGGATCACGGAACTTAGGCACAGAGCTGTTGATCAGGCAGCACCGAACAGGAATCGAGGCAGACCTAAATAGGCCGACTGGCGCCAAACGCCGCGCTCGTGCGCGTGCCGATTCGCCCATGCGCCCGCACACCCGCACACGCCCGAGCGTGGCCCCGAACACCAGCGGGCATGCCAGCACTACCAGGCACGCCCGTAGTAACGCCCATAGGCGAACGCGCGTATGCGCGCGCCCGGACGCCACCCTGCATGCCATGGCCGACCAGACCAGACACGCCGGTGCCCCCAGGAACACGCGCCCCAGCACGCACAGGAACATGTGCACCAACATGCCCCGGCGCGCACCAGCCCCCCACTCAGGTAACCACTCTGACACCTGGCATGCATTGTTATCAGGGTGGCACCTTCCAATGATGTCAGAGGGGAAAATGGTGGTGCAGGACCCAGGCTGTGGATTGCAGTATGACAAGGCTGAGTTTGCAGGACAGGTAAGAATGTGAATTGAGGGCAACCTTGCATAATAGATAAGTGGGGAGGAAATTTTCTCTTTAAGGTGGAATTCTGAACCAACCTTAAGAATAAAGTCTGGGGGAATATAGCCAACCAAAATCAAGGTTATTGCCATCAAGAAAGCCACATCCAGACTAAATGTAAGAGGGAGGCTTATTTTCAAGGGAACTCAAAGGGAGAACCCTAAAGGACAGTGAAAGCCATATTAAAGGGTCTATTGGAAACAATGTGGGTAAATCTTTGCATGAAGGTCATGGAGGAATGATGTGAGGAATGAGATGAAAGAGGAGGCTTCAGAAGTAAAGTACTAAAAATGTATTTATTATAATGACTTACATTGCGCCAATAATTTACGCAGCACTTTCAATATACAGTGGGGACGGAAAGCATTCAGACCCCCTTAAATTTTTCACTCTTTGTTATATTGCAGCCATATGCTAAAATCATTTAAGTTCATTTTTTTTCCTCATTAATGTACACACAGCACCCCATATTGACAGAAAAACATAGAATTGTTGACATTTTTGCAGATTTATTGAAAAAGAAAAACTGAAATATCACATGGTCCTAAGTATTCAGACCCTTTGCTCAGTATTTAGTAGAAGCACCCTTTTGATCTAATACAACCATGAGTCTTTTTGGGAAAGATGCAACAAGTTTTTCACACCTGGATTTGGGGATCCTCTGCCATTCCTCCTTGCAGATCCTCTTCCGTTCTGTCAGGTTGGATGGTAAATGTTGGTGGACAGCCATTTTTAGGTCTCTCCAGAGATGCTCAATTGGGTTTAAGTCAGGGCTCTGGCTAGGCCATTCAAGAACAGTCACGGAGTTGTTGTGAAGCCACTCCTTTGTTATTTTAGCTGTGTGCTTAGGGTCATTGTCTTGATGGAAGGTAAACCTTCGGCCCAGTCTGAGGTCCTGAGCACTCTGGAGAAGGTTTTTGTCCAGGATATCCCTGTACTTGGCCGCATTCATCTTTCCTTCAATTGCAACCAGTCGTCCTGTCCCTGCAACTGAAAAACACCCCCAAAGCATGATCCTGCCACTGTTGGGACTGTATTGGACAGGTGATGAGCAGTGCCTGGTTTTCTCCACACATACCACTTAGAATCAAGGCCAAAAAGTTCTATCTTGGTCTCATCAGACCAAAGAATCTTATTTCTCACCATCTTGGAGTCCTTCAGGTGTTTTTTTAGCAAACTCCATGCGGGCTTTCATGTGTCTTGCACTGAGGAGAGGCTTCCGTCGGGCCACTCTGCCATAAAGCCCAGACTGGTGGAGGGCTGCAGTGATGGTTGACTTTCTACAACTTTCTCCCATCTCCCGACTGCATCTCTGGAGCTTAGCCACAGTGATCTTTGGGTTCTTCTTTACCTCTCTCACCAAGGCTCTTCTCCCCCGATAGCTCAGTTTGGCCGGACGGCCAGCTCTAGGAAGGGTTCTGGTCATCCCAAATGTCTTCCATTTAACGATTATGGAGGCCACTGTCTCTTAGGAACCTTAAGTGCAGCAGAATTTTTTTGTAACCTTGGCCAGATCTGTGCCTTGCCACAATTCTGTCTCTGAGCTCTTCAGGCAGTTCCTTTGACCTCATGATTCTCATTTGCTCTGACATGCACTGTGAGCTGTAAGGTCTTATATAGACAGGTGTGTGGCTTTCCTAATCAAGTCCAATCAGTATAATCAAACGCAGCTGGACTCAAATGAAGGTGTAGAACCATCTCAAGGATGATCAGAAGAAATGGACAGCACCTGAGTTAAATATATGAGTGTCACAGCAAAGGGTCTGAATACTTAGGACCATGTGATATTTCAGTTTTTCTTTTTTAATAAATCTGCAAAAATGTCAACAATTCTGTGTTTTTCTGCCAATATGGGGTGCTTTGTGTACATTAATGAGGAAAAAAATGAACTTAAAAGATTTTAGCAAATGGCTGCAATATAACAAAGAGTAAAAAATTTAAGGGGGTCTGAATACTTTCCGTCCCCACTGTATATCATACATTCACCTCAGTCCCTGCCCTTAAGGAGCTTAAGATCTAATGTCCCTAACTCATATTCATACATTCACATCCTAGAGCCAATTTAGACAGGAACCAATTATCTTACCAGCATTTCTTTGGAGTGTGGAAGGAAAGTAGAATACTCAGAGGAAACCCACACAGGCACAAGGAGAACATGCAAACTTCAGGCAGGTAATGCTGTGATTGGGATTTGAACCGCTGACCCTAGTGCTACCAGGCAGGAGCGCTAGCCTTCCTGCTGTCCATAATCCTAAAAATCCTTTTTTGACTCCAATCCTCCTTTGGGCATTGATAGCCACACTGTTAAATACAAAGTCTATAACTAGGTGTGACAAATGGGCTAATCAATGAGCACATTGAGATCTAGTAAGCACCAGGGAACATCTACCAGGACATTTATGATGTCTCCTACTACAATTACAGGACAATTTTATGGTACAATTCATGGAGGACCCAACTAGGAATGATGCTCTGTTGGACCTGGTAATCTCAAACCGCAGAGCAGTTATTACTAATTACTAACGGAGCAAATATTACTAATTACTAGCAGAGCTTATTACTAATGTTCATATAAAGGAACATATGGGTAGCAGTGACCATAACATTATTTCATTTAATGTTAGCTGTAAGCAACAAACACATATACGGGAAAGATAAAAACACTTAACTTTAAGAAAGCAAATTTTCCAAGGATGAGGGCTGCTCTCCAAGACTTATGCCCCGTACACACGGTCGGACATTGATCGGACATTCCGACAACAAAATCTTAGGATTTTTTCAGACGGATGTTGACTCAAACTTGTCTTGCATACACACGGTCACACAAAGTTGTCGGAAAATCCGATCATTCTGAACGCGGTGACGTAAAACACGTACGTCGGGACTATAAGCTGGGCAGTAGCCAATAGCTTTCATCTCTTTAATTATTCTGAGCATGCGTGGCACTTTGTGCGTCGGATTTGTGTACACAGATTTTGTTGTCGGAAAATTTTATAGCCTGCTCTCAAACTTTGTGTGTCAGAAAATCCGATGGAAAAATGTGTGATGGAGCCTACACACGGTCGGAATTTCCGACAACAAGGTCCTATCACACATTTTCCGTCGAAAAAAACGACCGTGTGTACGGGGCATTAGACTGGGAGGGAATATTGACATAGATAAACACAAAACAGAAATGGGAATTCTTCAAAGCCACTGTATGTGAACTGCAAAGTATATAGCCATTGGCAATAAGTTTAAAAGGTTAAAAATTAAACCTATGTGGCTCACGGACAAAGTTAAAAAAGCTATAAAAAATCAGAAAAGAGCTTTTAAAAAATACAAAAATGAAGGAACGCTATCACCATTTAAATTTTACAAAGAATATAACAGAATATGTAAAAAGGAAATCAAGGATGCTAAACTTCAAAACGAATGACAGATTGCAAAAGATAGTAGGACAAACCCCAAAAAATGATTCAAATATATTAATAGTAAAAACGTCAGGTCTGAGCATGTAGGCCCTTTACAAAATAATCTAGAGTGGGTGACTGGGGACAAAGAGAAGGCAAATTTACGAAATACTTTCTTCAGCTCTGTGTATACAAAGGAGCATGGGGGAGCTCATGACCATAATGGGGGTGGTACTGACACAGCCCCAAATGATCCACAATGGCTCAAAAGTGATATGATCCAGAAATATTTAGATAGAATAAAGGTGGATAAAGTACCTGGAAAAGAAAAAAGAAATTAATCTGGCGTGATATTAACAGTCAACCAAACATAGGATAATTTTGGGTCAAACGTGAACGCCAGATTAATTTCTTTTTGTATAACTTTTCATATTCAATTGGGTTGGCCTTACCACGTGACAGGTTTCATTATACAACCATGGGGCTGCCTTATGTTGTTTTTTAGACACTTTCACATTGCGCTCACATGATATGGTCCGCACTCACCATATGGCTTGAGACCTGCGGTTTTGCGGGCTTCACGTCATTGACGTCACTTCCCTGGCTTGTCACGTTGGCCTGGGGTCATGGGGGTTTGATTATTTCTACTTCCATTGACTACCTCGTCCACGTGACCTGCATCTTCTCAACACCATTGGTCCACAGGATTTTGTTTTCGTTAGTCAGATGACTATTTTCTTCCAATCTGATGCAATCACGTGACGCTACCTTTAGGCATCACATGATTTAGAGCCGCGTTTTTGCAGGCTTTTGCGTCATGATGCCACTTCCCTTTGTTTGCCACGTGGACCCGTCACCAGGAGGTACGATCCTCTGGTCCACTCACTGATTGGCCTTCCAGTCCACGTGCTCTACACTCCTTACACACCATTGGCTCATGTGACTTTACTCTTATGTTCAAATGGTCAGATGTTTCTCTCTTCCAATGAGAAGAAGTGTTCTGTTTAACTTGTTGATTGGTCCTCAATGTTTACCATTTCTATATATATTTGGCAATATGCAGAGGTGATTTATGCCCCAGTAGAAGACCATTTGGTCGAAACGCGTAGGGCGTTCTTATCACTCTTCATATTGTCCTTTCATTTATCATGATCACATGTATTTTATGGGTTTTTTTATAAATAAATTACCTCCCGTTTTTACCTGCACCATGTGGAAGCATTATTTTTTCTCCACATGATTTCCTGCTATGAGTGGACATCACAACTTGGCCATACCCACACCTCAAGATTCATGTTCCTGAGTCCCTGAAATGGCGTTGGGTTTGGGATCTTCACAAGCATCCTTGGAAGTTATCTCCTGACGTGAGTTGATACCCTACCTGGCTTCATCCACCTTCCATGTCTCCATTCTGTGGTTTCTGAAGTCATGTTAGATCCCAAAGCCCAGTGGAGTGCCCTTGGATTTCGTGTTGAGGTTCTATCCATTGGGACATCTATACACCTGCCAGATGTGGCACACTGCTTTGACGACTCTATGTGGCTGACACTAGAGTCCACCAGATCTGGTAAAAGCATATACTTACCATCCAGTTGTTGATGTTCGTTGCCTTCTTATGTTCTCTTCCATGGATGGAGTTGCATATTGATTCCCATCATTTCAGGAGTTACACCATCCAGTTGCTGTTTAGTCTGTTTAGACATAGTGGGACTTCCTACTGTCTTTGTTCGGATGCGGACACTTTTATTGTTTGTTTTCCATTCCTCTGGTGTATTGATTTTCACCCTCCTTTATATCATATTTTTTGTCATTTCATATGATTATCACTAATCTTATGTTCTTTTGTCACGCCCTGTAAATGGATAGAAAACTGGCTAAAAGACAGAATTCAGAGAGTAGTGGTTAACCCTTTCATGACTAAGCCTATTTCTGACATTTGTTGCTTGCAAGTTAAAATCCATATTTTTTGCTAGAAAATTACCTAAAACCCCCAAACATTATATATATTTTATTAGCAGAGAATCTAGAGAATAAAATGATGATCGTTGCAATATTTTATGTCACACTGTATTTGCACAGCGGCCTTTCAAATGCAATTTTTAAGGAAAAAGTACACTTTCATGAATTAAAAAAAAACCTTTCAAATGCAATTTTTAAGGAAAAAGTACACTTTCATGAATTAAAAAAAAGCCTAAACAGCAAAGTTAGCCCACTTTTTTTGTAACATGTGAAAGAGGATGTTACGTAGACTAAATAGAAACCCAACATGTCACGCTTTGAAAATGCGCACACTCGTGGAATGGCGACAAACTACGGGACCTAAAAATCTCTATAGGCGGCGCTTTAAAAAAAATAATGGTTACCAGGTTAAAGTTACAGAGGAGGTCTAGTGCTAGAATGAATGCTCTCTCTCTGACGATCGCAGAGATATCTCACATGTGCGATTTGAATACCGTTTACATATGCGGGCGCAACTTACATGTGTGTTTTCTTTGCTGGGCAAGCTCACAGGGACGGGGGTGCTTTAAAAAAAAAATTTTTTCATTTATTTTATTTATTTTTATATACATACTTAAAAAAAAAAATCTGATCACTTTTATTGCCATCACAAGGAATGTAAACATCCCTTGTGACAGTAATAGGTGGTGACAGGTACTCTTAATGGAAGGATCGGGGGTCTAAAAGACCCCCGATCCCTCCTTTGCACTTCAAAGTATTCAGATCGCTGAAAATGGCGATTCTGAATACTGTGTATTTTTTTAAAACCAGCGCCATTGGCAGCCGAGTCAACGGGAAGTGACGTCATGACGTCGCTTCCGCGTTTACAATTAGAAGGCTGGAATGAAGCTGCCCACATCCCATGCCCAAATCCCTCCTATGCACTTCAAAGTATTCAGATCGTCAAACGTTGATTCTGAATACTGTCATTTATTTAAAAAACTGTGCCATTGGCAGCCGAGTAAACCGGAAGTGACGTCATGAAGTAGCTTCCGTGTTTACAGAAAGAGGAACTGGAACGAAGCCGGGGATGTTGCCTACAGCTGCATCCCGGTATAACCTCTTAAAGCCATGGCTGCATATGTGCGTACGCTTGATGGGAAGGAGTTAATGATTCATACTCTGAATGGTCTGAGGCAGTGTAATAACATACTTACTGGATATCTCCAAATTACAAGCCAACCTCAATGCATTGTTTAATTGGGCAACTATGTGGCAAATGAGGTTTAGTATTGATAAATGTAAATTTATGCACTTGGGGGCTAAGAATATGCATGCATCATACATACTAGGGGGAGTACAAGTGGGGGGACCCATAGTGGAGAAGGATCTGGGGGTTTTGGTAGATCATAAGCTTAATAATAGCATGCAATGCCAAGCTGCGGTTTCCAAAGTGAGCAAAATTCTTTCTTGTATTAGGAGAGATATGGACTCCAGAGAGAGAGAGAGACATAATTTTGCTCCTGTACAAATCATTAGTAAGACCTCATCTGGAATATGCAGTTCAGTTTTTGGCACCAGTTTATAAAAAGGAGATTGAGGAACTAGAGAAAGTGTGCAGAGAAGGGCAACCAAACTGATAAGAGGCATGGAGGAGCTTAGCTACGAGGAAAGATTAGAGGAACTGAATTTTTTTCTCTCTTGAGAAGAGGAGATTAAAGGGGATATGATCAACATGTACAAATACATAAGGGGTCCATATAGTGAACTTGGTGTTGAGTTATTCACCTTAAGATCATCACAAAGGACAAGAGGCACTCTTTACGCCTAGAGGAAAAGAGATTTAATTTCCAAATATGGATAGGTTTCTTCACAGTAAGAGCTGTGAAAATTTGGAATAGACTTCCTCCAGAGGTGGTTCTGACCAGCTCAGTAGATTGCTTTAAGAAAGACTTGGATTCCTTATCAAATGTACATAATATAACTTGGTACTAACATTTATAGTTAAAGTGGATCCAGGGAATATCTGATTGCCTCTCGGGGATCAGGAATTTTTTTCCCCTGCCACAGCAAATTGGATCATGCTTTGCTGGGGTTTTTACCCTTCCTCTGGATTAACAATGGGTAAAGGTTTGTGTGTATGGGATTGTATGAGATATATATATATATATATATATATATATATTTTTTTTTTTTTTTTTTTTTTAATTGGTTGAACTAGATGGACTTGTGTCTTTTGAAAGATGACATGAACATGAAATATATATCCTCCACTGTTGGTGATCTTATCTACTAAGTGTCAGCTACTGTAAACACATAACCACACAGTTACAACGTCTGGTCCTTAAAGTAGAAAGCAGTTAAAAGCAAGGGCTAGCTCATGGACAGAATAGAAGGTATGTAAGACCAGAAGAATATGAGTATCCCACATTACCAGGGCTGTAGATTCTATCAAACATTTCAGGACAAGAAGTAGAATATGGTCTCTAGGGTCCAAGGATAAGAATTAGTTACAAATAATGAAAACTTGACTATATGAGGAGACTGGTACTTCACAAATGAGTAAGAGAGCTACTGATTTGAGTATGTGGAATGAAAAGCCATGGCATCCCAAGGGGTGAAGGCAGAGAAACAGAGGTTGGAAACAGTGGTGCCCCTACTGAATATAACCAGCAACTGAGGAAAAAAGATAGCGTGGTGGAGAAAAGGCTCAACCCAACTGTTAAGTGACCAACCAGAGGTATAAATCTAAAGCGTATAATATGTCCATTCCTATATAAGCAAATATTCAAATATTAGCCACTATTATGCACTGAGACTTGAGCCTAAAAACAGAATAAGAAAAATGAGGCAATTTCTGTAAGAAACTTTAAAACAAAAAGGAGGAGTAGATTAGAAAGTAAGCAGAGGTGCTAAAGGTAGTAAATGTGACCGAGGCAATTCACGCATATGTTGATGACATGTTGACTGGGATAATACACTGGTTGAGCATGCTGGGTTTGAGAGTCTACCTTCACTGATAGGGACAGGGGCAAATGTCAGCTCAGACCGAACAGCTAGAATCAAGAAAAACCACAAAAGAAAACAAATGAATTACATTTAAAAAACAGATAAGCCACAGCTAACTTAAAAGGATACCTAAATAAAAGGTACTAGTATCTACCTTTCCGAGAGACTTAAACACTAAAGAGTCAGTGTTTAATCATAGGCCACAAGGAACAAACAATTTTCCACAGTAAGAAACCTCCTATGTGAATAATTAAGGATTATGTCGTATGGAAATGTAATTACCATAGTCTGTAGGCTAACACACTTCAATTTCACATATTAACACTTCTGCAAACATTCAACAAGCTAATTGACTGACCTAGGGCAAAAAATGGGACAGTTTGATGCATTCACAGTCACGTAAAAATGAACACACAGCATTTGACATCGAGTTTAAGGCAACCCTTTGAGATTCCTTATATAGCCACTTGCTGCTTTGATATGCAAACGAAAAGCTCTGCTAATAAATGTTTAAAAAAATTCATGTTTTGACCTTTTCAGAATATGGAAAACACTCTTGTCATATACGGATCACATATGGAATTTATGTTAATCATCGTAAGTATTTAGTATTTTTTAAAGACACCAATATACTTGGTTCTATGTGAAAAGAAAAATTTTCAGTGGCAGAAATCATAATTACTAATGGATCCCTGATCATAGTCTAGCCTTCAGAAACCCTGAGCACACTGAAAATGTCATTGTGAAAATCACAGTGACGATAAGAATGGTCTCTATCAGAGATATAAGGCATTGTGTAGATGTAGTAAACCAGGAAAAGGAATATTATAACAGTAGACCTAAGTGTCACTTTGGAGGCATGGGAAACAACAAAGAGGTATAGAGAATAACAATATTTATTGAAAAGTACATAACATATATCGAACATCGAAGAAAAAGTTTTAAAAAATCATGTAAACTAATACATAGTGTACAGTGAGCCCTTGTGTATCTACGTGTTTCACTGTGAGGCTTCTTCAGGACACAATCAAGGTTCTACAGATAACACATAGAGAGAACGAATCTCACTGTCTGAAAATAGAACATATATATTTTAAAATACAAATAACAATGCAACAGTATACACTTAAAAACATTGATCTTGTTCAGTAGAAAATAGCCATAATGCAGGTGGTCATACACAACATAGGGGAAAAAAAAAGACACCATGACAATACTTTACAGGGGGATGCAACTCAAGTATATGTATCCAGAAATTAGCTCATAGGTTACCGTCCCAGTAGAAACTGGTTCATGGATAAAGCCAGTCCAATCTGATAAACAATTTGAGATAATATCATTGCCAACCCACAATGCAATCCCCTCATAATATACTTATATATAGCACATAGAAGCAATAGTTATAGACGGGGGTACCTGCTAGCAAAAGAGAGGCACAAATAGCCAGACGGTTCCGAAAGACAGGGGCAACATAAAGCACACAATGTGGACCAACTACCGAGAGGAAGACAGGTTACTGGGCTTCAAAGTCCACCAAATAATATGGTAGTCAGCCGGGAAAATTATCCAGGTATACTGCTAAGTCAAATATCCACAATGTATAGCAAAATCTATGATAAAAAGAAAACAAGGCAAACCGTCAAAAAGGAAAGAGATATTCAGTAACGAGTACTTACTTGAATACTATGACAACAGCATGTAACCCCTGGGAGACAGCCGTAAGCTAGTCACGGCATGTCTCTGGGTATAGGCATTATTTATAGTCCTATACACAATTTTGCGCCAAAACGGTGAACCAATCAACATCATGACGATGACATCATCAACAGGTGGCTGCGGGGAAAAGAAAAGCGCCAAATACACACAGGTAAGCTAAGCAATCGTCGTATGGTAGAATGGCGCTGAAAACGGCGGCAGGAAAAAGAAAGGTGCCAAGTACATACAGGTAAACTATGCAGTTGTCGCATGGCAGAGTGGGCGGGATAGAGTGGGCAGGTCAGATGGAGCCCACCCAGCCAGCCAGTATTAGTTTACATGATTTTTTACCTTTTTCTTCGCTGTTCGATATGTGTTATGTACTTTTCAATAAATATTGTTATTCTCTATACCTCTTTGTTGTTTCCTATGCCTCCAAAGTCCGACTTAGGTCTACTGTTATAGTATTCCTTTTCCTTGTTTACCCCCTCTATTTACGGATGTGGCTATGTGAGTGCACCTCTCTTGTTTATTTATAACTACTATTTTGGGTGGCAAACACCATTTTCCCTGTTTATGCACTCGGGGTAAATCACACCATTACTTCTGTGATCCACCCTATTTTTTGTCTTGTATGTGCTCTATATGCACATTCATTTTTTATATCAATTGATTGGAATTATTATATATATATTTTTCTCTCATCTTAGCAATACTGAATAATAGTCTTTAGAATGGCGGACTTCATAGGAAACAACTGGGAAGGTTTCATGCTGGGTATTAAGCAAACATGCTCTGTGACCAAGGGTAAGGATGTAGAAATGGAAATTGTATACCAGAAGCTCCTACAAACTTTTGAGCGAAAAGCTAGCCTGTTGTGGCATATTAAATACTTCGAGCAATATATTGCTGAGAATTTTAACCCCAAGGGTCTGAGAGGGCAGGTGTTCCCGAATATATGGGCACATGATCCTGACCTCAAGACCCAATGGAAACTCAATCTTCAGCAAAGTTCTAAAAAAATGATGGACCTAATGATAGAATATTACATGAAGGAACTTAAATCAGTAGATTGTGAAATAAAACAAATCTATGATGAAAACATCTTAATATTAAACAAGCCTGATTTTGGCATCTTTGATATACGCCTTAAGGAACATATTCAAGCATTTACTAGAGAATTGCTCCAAAAAAAAAGAGGATAAATGATCACGAGACAAACTAGCATTTGCAGGTAAATATGCCTACAATTGGCCACAAAACCAGGGCCAACGGGGTGGCCGCAAATATGCAGGCCCCCAAAGGAGCTATGCTTCTAAGAAATCTAGAAATAAAACTAATGATTCAGATTCCTCTACTAACTCCCATGTTTCACAGAACTCACGGACCTCAGATCGAGGATGACAGAGAAGTCGAAATTTGAAAAAACGACCACAGACCTGTGGTGTGTACCAAACAGGTACTGACAAAAAACGATTAGTGGATGACTCAGCTTTGCCGTCAGGTAACAACTGTATAGATCATGCACCCAACTATGTCACCTGCTTGGTAAACAGAGGGGTTTCCATGTTCTCAGACACATACGCACGGGGTATCGCTTCTGATACATCCATTACTGCTACACCTATGACCTCTAGAATTGAGCTGGACACTCATTCACAAATTATTGATATTGCACAATCTTTCTCCCTATAACGATCATCGACTACAGCCACAGCTGGGGCGATAAGGAAAGACTCTCATAAGTGACGTATGGACCAATTTTTCCTTAGTGTTAAAATCAAAAGGATGGACTCCAATTCTACCAGATGTTCTGCCCCTCCTCCTTCTTTACCTCCTTGTGTCTCTGACACTGTGGAGTCTGTTGTACCTGACTCGAACTTAGAGGTTATCAATTTGTCCACACACCCTTTAAGTATCACGGAGATTGAGTTATTGCAACTTGGTCTCAGTTTTTGTCCCAGCTCCCCACGGAATAGATTTGATGTGATCAAGGATCTCTATCTGTTCGCCAGGAAGTTGAATTATAAATATATGTTATAAAGATATGTTCGCTAAGGATAGACGAGAGAGAGATTGAGGCCTCTAATCAAGAGATATGGAAGGATTTTTCAGTGGCTGAATTAAGAGCACTTAAGAATTCGGTCCTCCTATTGGAAGAGAATGAGGGCACTCGAACACAGGGAACCCAACAGGAGTCTGATGAAGCTACGGGCCTTCAGAACCTTAGCAAGAATCCTCACTAGGTGAACAAGCCCTCGGATAAGGAACGGTCACTCAGAAAGAGTGTGGATCCTCTGATGGGACTTTCAATTGGGTTAATAGTAGGGCTGCGGAAATTAACGATTAATTCCTCAATTAATCATTAATTTTTTTGATCGGTAGGCTGCCTGCTCTGGGGCTGCTTTGGGCCAAGCTGTGGCTGCAGCGCAGCGCTCCGCTCCCTCCTCCTCCATTATATCTCATACACAGTCTCTGGGCATCTCCCGCTGTGTGTCTCCGAGTTGAGTGTGAAAACTTTGGCAGCACTATGAGAAAAGTCTTGCCCTCCTCCTGTGATAAACGCAGTGTTCTGTCTATCACACGAGCTGATCTAGGAGAAGGACGGGACTTTTCTCATGGCCAAAGTTTTCACACTCAGCTCCGAGACACACAGTGGGAGATGCCCGCAGACTGTGTAATCCAGGCACAGGCACTGACTACAGTGGGGCTGCGATTATGGGCACGGTGAGACTGCATTATGGGCACGGTGAGACTGCATTATGGGCACGGTGAGACAGCATTATGGGCACGGTGAGGCTGCGATTATGGGCACAGTGAGACAGCATCATGGGCACGGTGAGACAGCATTATGGGCACGGTGAGGCTGCGATTATAGGCACAGGAAGGCTGTGATTATGGGCACGGTGAGACAGCATTATGGGCACGTTGAGGCTGTGATTATGGGCACGGTGAGGCTGCGATTATGGGCACGGTGAGACTGCATTATGGGAACGGTGAGGCTGAGATTATGGGCACGGTAAGTCTGAGATTATGGGCACAGTGAGACTGCATTATGGGCACAGTAAGGCTGCAATTATGGGCAGCTAAAAGTAGTTGGATCTGTATGTGCGTTATAATTAATCAAAATTAGTCGATTAATCGATTTAAAAAAAATCGATTAATCGAACACGAAAATTTTAATCAGTAACAGCCCTAGTTACTAGCAATTGATATTAGTACAAAGGTAAAGAAGGATATTCATTAAAAATATATTATATTTATTGTAGAAAAATATAAAATTAATAACTATACCAGATTACACATCTAAAATGAATGCACATTGAAGGATGTTGGATTCAAACATGAGACATTAACCAATTCTATTGAAAAAATATAATAATATACAATAGAAATAACCTGTTTTGAAGTATTTGAAGGTAAACCTCTTCTTCAGGGGTAGTAGGTTTAGTCATGGCGAATTTTACATCATGTAAGTTATAGGTAGACTTTTCAAAACATCCACAGCATCCAATGGGAGATCGGTCTGCCACAGCTCCACAGAGGCCAGGGAACAGCGGGGACAGGGAGAGACGGAAGAAAAGGGGGAAAGGGACCGGGAGGCAAGGAAGAGCCCCTAAGATAGACACTCAGTCTCCCCAGGTGGACAGTGATCCCCAGCAGCCACAACAGTTCCACAAGGGGCACCCCCAACGATACACATCCTCACTCCGCAGAGGAGGTAAACCAGAGCCAATTCCAAGGAAGTGGTTGGCCACCTCTCCCAGTCACCCAAATCCTGACTCGCAGTTGTGTAACCACAGATCCAGAAAAAAGTTTAATGAATATCTTTCTTTACCTTTGTACTAATATCAATTGCTAGTAACCCAATTTAAAGTCCCAACAGAGGATCCACACTCTTTCTGAGTGGCCGTTTCTATTTCACTAGGGATGTAGCAATCCAATTTCATACAGGGGCGACACTATTTCTTTATATAAGCCCTCGGATAAGGACGGAAACGTGGTAGTAATGGATGAGTTACAAAATAGAAACATGTGTTGGGACATCCTTAAAAAAAACGATCTTGGTACAAACCAATATTGGAAGATGTCATTAGTAGATTTAATTAACAATATGATGACACCATTGCTTCCGCCTTTGCCGACGGCTTGATCACCAAGGAAATCTTTGAGGGCATACAGGTTCCTTATCCTAAGATCCTTACCTTTTATTTGCTCTCTAAAACACATAAAAATCTCACACATCCCCCAGGACGTCCGATTGTCTCGGGAGTAGGTTCTAAGACCGAGAGAGCCAGTAAATTTGTCAACGAATATCTTCATCCTCATGTGATCACATTGCCCTCGTACATTAAGGACACCTCAGGCCTCCTATGCAAATTGGATGGTCTCACAGTACCTCCTGGATGTTTTCTTGTGGCCATCGATATTGAGGCCCTCTATTCATCAATTCCACATAATAATGGTATAGAGGTTATCTCGAGATTTCTGGGGGAAAGAGGACCCAAATCACAGAGCCTCAACAATTTTGTATTACAATTGCTGTCTTACATCCTTGGTAAGAATGTCTTTTCATTTGACAAGTCCCACTTCCTCCAGGTGCAGGGAGTCGCTATGGGCACGTGTTGTGCGCCCTCATATGCAAACCTGTACCTGGGGGGATGGGAACGTGATCGTTTCTCGAGTGAGGAGTCTGTGGACTTATTGGCCAACGTTCTGTGCTGGTTCCACTACATAGATGATATTCTCATGCTGTGGGCGGGGACAGCAGAGATGTTGGACCAGTTTATGAATATGCTCAGTACCAATGGGTACAACCTCAAGTTCACTATGCAATCAAGTACAATTACAATTGCCTATCTGGATATTACCATCAATATTGGGACTGACGGTACTATCAACACATAACTTTATCGTAAGCCCACCGCTGGGAACACGATATTACACGCATCGAGTGCACATGCATATTCTTTGGTACAAAGTATCCACTTTGGCCAGTACCTACGCTTGAGGCGAAACTGCTCTAATGATGTATATTTCAAGCAGGAAACCGATCTTCTCTATGAACGGGTTACTGGCTAGAGGATACAGTAGGACTTCTCTGAAAAAGGCATTTAATAAATCCCTAGGTCGCCCAAGGAATTTGTCTCTGTTCCCCAAACCTAAAAAGAGTGATTCTAATACAGTTAGGCTAATTACTATGTATTCTGAGCAACATCACATAATACGCTCTATTATTCAAAAACATTGACACATTTTGTCCACAGATCCCATGCTTGCCAAATATTTGGGACCCAGACCTGAGATTACTTTTCGCCGTTCAGGGTCCATTAAAGACCGCCTAGTGCATAGTCAGTACCTTAAATCAGAAACCAAATGGGACCAAGTAGGATTGTTCCGCTGTGGTAATTTTTGTCATCTGCTGATGGAGGGGGCCTCCATCCCCCTTCCCAATGGCCATACTCATACCCTACAGCACCATATTACCTGCCAAACTAGGGGTGTTTTCTACGTTGACAAAACAATTAGACCATTTTGGAAACGTATTAAGGACCATGTGTATTATGCCACCAATGGCATAGTAAATACCACTATGGGTAACCATGTGGCTTTTAAACACAAATATGATTCTGGGGTCTTCAAGTTTACCGCCTTCAATCGTATCTATGAGGACCCTCGAGGGGGCAACTTCAACAAGAGAGTAGTCCAAAGGGGGACCCAATGGGTGTATGACTCACGATCTACTGTGTACCCAGGCTTAAATGACATGTTAAGTTTTAAGCCTTTTCTATAGACATTAAATGATGTTATGAATATATGCATTAAAATCCTTAGTAATGTTTGCCTTTGTGGGTTTTTTTTGCTTTGTTATTTCATTATTTTATTTTTTATATTTTGTATATATTACATATATATTGTATTGTTTTGTATTTCATCATTTGTTTCATATTTTGTGATCTGTTTTCATACAAATCCCATACAGGGTCAATAAGACATTTGTATATCAATAAAATTATTTATGTTGCTTTAATGCAATTATATAATGAACTATTTACATGTTTGGAAACAACTTCGTTACAAGTGCTCTAAAAGACCCCATTTATTGATTATGATTGAACATTGAATGCATTTTTATATATGTTGGTCTGCTCATGGGACCTGCCTGATGCATCGTGGACATTCCACAACTATGGATTCTTTTCTGGGTCATTTTTACATCTAGGACCCCCCTTTTTTTTTTCATAGCATGTTAGTACTCTTATGGGGGTGCTTTCATTTATAGTTTTGTGTGTATTTGGCGCCTTTCCTTTCCCCGCCGCCTGTTGATGACGTCATTGTCATGATGTTGATTGGTTCGCTGTTTTGGCGTGAAATTGTGTATAGGACTATAAATAATGGCTATACCCAGAGACGCGCCATGACTAGCTTACAGCTGTCTCCCAGGGGCTACATGCTGTTGTCATAGTATTCAAGTAAGTACTCCTTTCTCTTAGCCACATTTCGATATTCATAATGTATTATTTGGTTACTGAATATCTCTTTCCTTTTTGACGGTTTGCCTTGTTTTCTTTTAATCATAGATTTTGCTAAACATTGTGGACATTTCTCTTAGCATTATACCTGGATAATTTTCCCGGCTGGCTACCATATTATTTGGTGGGCTTCCTCTTGGTAGTAGGTCCACATTGTGTGCTTTATGTTGCCCCTGTCTTCCAGGACCGTCTGGCTATTTGTGCCTCTCTTTTGCTAGCAGGTACCCCCTGTCTATAACTATTGCTTCTATGTGCTATATATAAGTATATTATGAGGGGATTGCATTGTGGGTTGGCAATGATATTATCTCACATTGTTTATCAGATTGGACTGGCTTTATCCATGAACCAGTTTCTACTGGGACGGTACCCTGTGAGCTAATTTCTGGATACATATACTTGAGTCACATCCCCCTGCAAGGTATTGTCATGGTGTCTTTTTTTTTTTTTTCCTATGTTGTGTATGACCACCTGCATTATGGCTTTTTTTCTACTGAACAAGATCAATGTTTTTAAGTGTATACTGTTGCATTGTCATTTGTATTTTAAAATGTATATGTTCTATTTTCAGACAGTGAGATTCATTCTCTCTATGTGTTATCTGTAGAACCTTGATTGTGTCCTGAAGAAGCCTCACGGCAAAACACGTAGATACACAAGGGCTCACTGTACATTATGTATTAGTTTACATGATTCTTTAACTTTTTCTTCAAAGTTCGATATATCTTATGTACTTTTAAATAAATAATGTTATTATCTATACCTCTTTGTTGTTTCCTATGCCTCCAAAGTCTGACTTAGGTCTACTGTTATAGTATTACTTTTTCTTGTTTACCACCTCTATTTACAGATGTGGCTATGTGAGTGCACCTCTCTTGTTTGTGTAGATGTAGTACTCTCAGCATATACCAACAGCAGGAGGTGGCACTATTTTCAACAATAAATGCAGACAAATATTGTAAATTAAAAGATTTGTAGAACTAAAAGACAACTTCTTTCTGAATATCTTGCATTAACATGTAAGGAACCCAGCACTGAGGGCAGTTCTAAGCCACTGATGCGAATATAGGTTTACAAGCTAGTGTCAGCAGGTAAATGTGTAGAAGTCAAGAGGACTAATTTACTAAAGACAAATAGGCTGTTCCTTTGCAAGGGAAGTTGTACTTTGGAAAGGAATTTGCACCAGAGCTTAGTGATGTAATGTAATGATCTACAAGCAAAATCATGTTTTTTTTTTTGTTTGTTTTTTTACCCGAGTGATTGAGTATTCTTTGCAAAATGAAACTGCACCTAATTCACAAAGTTTAGAGGCAAATTTCCTTGCAAAGTACAACTTCCCTTGATAAATCAACAGTCTATTTGCCTAAGCCAGGCATCATTTTAGTGCAACTGAGTGTACTTTACCCAGATTCATTGAAAAAGAATCACTGTCTTTTTATGTAACTCTGTTAGTTTATGGGTACAAGAATCTAATTTCTTATGAAAATGAACAGAGAGAGATATGATTATAAATTGGATTTAGGCTTTATTTAAAAGGTAACTCAATTTTTCTGGACAAAAATATAACAAAGGAAAATAAAAATAACATATACAATGGTTACATAAGCCATATTGTAATTTAATAATTAAAAATTGAATATCAAAATAATAATATAAAAATATATTGAAAGAATTATTCAAAAAGCACGTCTCCATAATGTCTTGTCTCAAAGATTGTTCTATGAACAGGGAAACAAACCCATCAGACTACTGACCAGGGCTATTCAGCAACACAAGATAGCTTACATGATCCACCACATTGTAGACGCTTCGGATAAGACCCATTCTAAAAACGAAGACATTGCCCATCAGTTCCAACAATTTAATAGTGATTTATACAATCTCCAGTTCGGGAACTTAGATCTTGCATTGTCTACTAAGCGGTCTGCCCTAATTCAAGACTTCCTGAGTCGCTATAGTCCTTTTTTTTTAAATCAGGTCTTTTTTTTATTGAAAATAAGATTCCATTGAATACAGTAAATCAAATTGTTACATTTCAGCACATAGTTTAAATTCAATGTCATAGTACATAGGAACAACCAATATTAGTGTTACATGACCAAATACATCATGACATTCCTCATAAATGCACTTATCAATCGTTATCTCTGAGTTAGATACATTTGTGTGATGCATTTGTTATAATTATGATTTTTGCAGATCATTATTTGCTCTATATAACTTCTATTATTCATTTTCCAATTACTTTTTGTATTGTTCCCTTTCCTTCTTTTACTTTCCGCTGGACCCAACGGGGTCAACAATACCTATTATTAGATTAGGCAAACTATGTACATATTAGCCTCTGCACTGCCCATCTGCCACCTCACATTTGTTTCAGTTACAGACATCACACGTACAATATAAGATTTTCCATCTCTAGATCAATATCATTGTATCTTGTTCCATATTATTTTCTATGTTGGTGTTCCTACTGTATGGACTCTGCCACCCAAAATTCTATTATGGACCAAGCTCAATGGTGCTAGTCCAGGTGTGTCTAGCCAGGGATCCCATATATTTTCAAATTTGTTTGGACAGCCTCTATGCTTATATGTGAGTTGTTCTCTAATTAGAGCATCATTTACTGCCACAGTCCATTTCGTTACTGTAGGGCTCATTGTGGATAGCCATTTTCTGGCAATAAGCTTCCTAGCTAAGAATAGTGCCCTCAAAATGGCTGTGTACGTATGAGGAGTGTACTGTTCTTCATCCAACCATCCTAGTAAACAAAGTTTAGGGTCATTTATAAGTTTGATATTCCATATACTGTTAATAGTGTTTATCACTGAGGTCCAATACCTCTGCAACTTCGGACATTTCCACAACATATGAATAAGTGTACCGTTGTCAATAAGACAGCGAGGACATAGTGGATCATCTCTCCTGTGCCATTTATGTAGTTTTTCAGGTGTGTGATATGTACGGTGAATAATAAATAATTGAGTGAGCTTTTGAGAGGGGCACAGGGACACCTTAAGTACATTCTCTAGAATGTTACTCCATTCCTCGTCTGAGATTTCCCCTATGTCCTCTCTCCAGCCCCCTCTACAGCCCAAAGTCATAGCCCTAGATACATGGTCAATAAGGGAACCATATATAGCGGATATTTGTCCCTTCCGGGATGATGACGTAACTAGTTGTGTAAGCACCCCAGTTTTAACCAGTTCCCATTTGGATGTTTTGCTTTGTGCTGCTATGGCATGTCTAAGTTGTAAATACTGATAAAATGAGGTGTTTGGCAAATTAAATTCTGAGCGTATTGATTGGAAATCTCGTAAAACCCCTCTATAATACAATTGTGGAATGTATTGAACTCCCTTTTTCCCCCAGTTAGAGAAATTCTCCAACTTGCCAAGTTCCGGGTAATTACGATTATTCCATATTCGTGACCAGTTTGTATATCCGTCATATTGGAGATGTTGCTTTGTTTTGTTCCAAACTTTGTCAATGAGTATTAGCGTGGGGAGCTGTATCAGCGCTCCTAACTCGCCTGCCTCTATGCACTCCACAAGACCATCACAAGATAGTTGTGTACTCACTATGTTCCGAATAGGATCAGAAGACTCAGGGTGGAGCCAGCCCGTTAAATGTTGCAATTGAGCCGCTATAAAATAATAAAATGGGTTTGGGACCGCCAATCCACCCGAGTCCCTCATCTCCTGTAATGTTTCTAGTTTAATTCTTGGGACTTGTCCCCTCCAAATCAGTGCTCGGAATAGAGTATTACATCTGCGGAACACATGGATAGGGATCCAAATAGGGGCATTGTGCAGTGCATAAAGTAGTTGTGGGCTCCAAATCATCTTGATTAGATTGCACCTACCAACTACAGAGAGGGGAAGCCGGGTCCAGCTGACAAGCTTTTCTTTGAATTTTTTGAGGAGTGGGTCTATATTTAGTTTTATATATTGATTCAAATTAGGGTGTATGATTATGCCTAGATATTTAAATTTATTCACCACTTTAATTTGTTCGGCTATTTGAGGAAGGGGTCCTACTAATGGGTCTAGGGGCAGTATTGTCGATTTATCCCAATTTATTTTAAATCCGGAGAATTTTCCGAACCTCCCAATCAGTTCCATAATTTTAATCAGAGAAATGGATGTGTCACCTAAGAATAAGAGGGCATCATCTGCATATAATGCAATTTTTTCTTCCGTTTCTCCCCGCCTAAAGCCTACTATTTCTGTGTTTCCCCTTATAGCCGCCGCCAGTGGTTCAACAGCCAGAGCGAAAAGTAAAGGCGACAGAGGGCAGCCCTGTCGGGTTCCCCTGTATAAATCAAATGATGATGATAAGGTGTTATTAATTCTGATACAGGCCCTAGGTGATTTATATAGCAGCTTGATCCAAGAGATTATGGTGTCCCCAAGATCGAACTTCGCCAATACTTTCCATAGGTACTCCCACTCCACACTATCAAATGCCTTAGCGGCATCTAACGATAGTATAGCTCTTTGTCCCTGATTATCTGTGGGTATTTGCATGTTAAGAAAGAGACGTCTTAGATTGTTTGCCGTGGACCTATTTGGTATGAAACCGGCCTGATCCGGGTGTACCAGTTTAGACACCACTTTGGAAATCCTCATGGCAATAATTTTTGTAAAAAGTTTCAGATCCGTATTCAAAAGTGAAATGGGTCTGTATGATTCTGGTTGATCCGGTTCTTTCCCCGGTTTTAAAATTACCACTACCACCGCCTCATACATAGATCCCGGCAAAGAATCAGCTTTAATTGCTTCTGTGAGTGTGTGTAGTAATTCTGGCAAGAGTATTCCTCCAAACTTTTTATATAGTTCGATCGGTATACCGTCGCTACCTGGAGCTTTTGAATTGGGGAACGTGGCCATAGCAAGTTGTATTTCTTCTAGGGAGAGAGGTGCATTTAGAAGTTTTTTATCTAAACTCTGGAGTTTGGGTAGTGTAATGGATTCCAAAAACTGTGTCAGCTCTTCCTCTAAGTAAGAAACTTTTGAGGAATATAAATCCTGATAAAAGAATGAAAATTCTTGCAGTATGGACGGTGTATCAGACACTAGCAATGCCGATTTAGTTTTTATGTTATGTATAATTTGAGAGGGGTTTTGTGATCTAGCTATCACTGCCAGCATGTGCCCAGTTTTCTCTCCTTCCTCAAAATATGTTTGGGTTGTAAAAAATCTTTTATTATTAGCTTGTTGCAGGTGTACAGAGCGGGATAATTTCTGCGCATTTATCCACTGCCGTTCATTATCAGAGTTAGGATCCTTCAGAAATACCTCCTCTGCTCTTTCTACCCCTTTAGCCACATCCTCAGCCCATTGTTTGCTCCTGGTCTTGATTGTACTAATTTCCCTTACACACATCCCTCTGATAAATGCCTTCAGGGCGTCCCAGACCATCCCAGGTGCAGCCGAATGTTTATTATCCTCTAGAAAATTGCTAATGCTCATTTGCATATATTCAGTGTTTGTGAACAATTGGAGCCAAAATGGATTTAGTTTCCAGTGTACAGGCATACTAGTTTTTTGGAGGTTTAGACTAAGCTGCACCGGAGAGTGGTCAGACAACCCCCTAGCCAAATATATCACTTTTGGATCATATCGACAAATTAACTCATTCCCAAAAGCGTAGTCTATTCTAGATAGAGTTGAATGTGTCGGCGAGTGACAGGAGAACTGGGCCTGCAGAGGAGATGAGCGTCGCCATATATCTATCAGTCCAAGTTCTCCCAGAAACTTAGCCAGCGGGGTGTATATTCTAGGTCCCTGGGGACAGTATTTTTTACGTACATCCAAAGATAAATCCATTGCACTGTTAAAATCCCCCAGAACGTACACCGGCAACTGGGGGTATTTAGACAAAAATCTAGCAAAACATTGCAGTACTGTTAGTGTAAAAGGTGGAGGAATATATATATTGGCAAAAATACATTTTTGAGATTCCCACACACCCATCAAGAAGATATATCTGCCCTCAGCATCTATTTCTGCGTCTTGCTTATTAAATGCTGTGAACCTAGAAAAAAGAATACTCACTCCCCTAGAGTATCTAGTATGGGTAGAGTGGTATTGCTGCTGAAATTTAGACATACGTAATAAATGTATACTGTCACTGGTAAGATGTGATTCCTGTAAAAAAATTACAGTGGGATTCTGTTGAGATAGGTAAGTAAGTAATGCAGTTCTTTTGGTAGGATCATGTAAACCTCTAATGTTCCACGAAAGAATTGTGTCTCTCTTGTTACTCATTGAATCCTGGGGGGTACAATACCGGATGGTCATGCCTATAGGTGTTCACCGCCCAGACAAAATACCTCCTCGACCATGACCAAAGGTTACTTGAGTCATTACTTGGTGGTGGACAGAGATCATCTATGTGTAGAGATGTGTTATTTCCAGCTATGTCAGAGTGAGACAGAAGCATGCAGCTTGGGCACTTGCAGAGGTGCGATCCGAGTAATCCAGATTGAAAAACAGTGTAATCAATACAGAAAAGCCAAACGTAAAAACCATAAAAACCAAAAAACATGTTGCCCATGAACTTAGGCATTCTTGAAAAAGAACTTTTGTAATTGCCCCGCAGGGCTGTGCAGGGGGTAGTAGTGAGGGCCAGGGCCCTACGATCTTATTTTAAGGCACAAGACGTAGTCGGCGTAAAGTAAAAGTTAACAATTAAACTCAGATACTCCTCTTCTTAATGCTCCTATATGAAAACAGTCGTGAGCAAAGGATTGAAGGTAAATATTTTCTCCCTCCAGAAAATCATCAGGCGGGTGATTGACCTCGAGGTTCTCCTCTTAGGCGTCTTTCGTGTCGATCTAGCCAATTCACAGCCATATTTGGGCTATCAAAGAAATGAACTGCTCCATCCGCCACCACCCTCAGCTTAGCAGGGTATAACATTGAGTACACCAATGGTATGGCTCTCATTCTTCTTTTAACTTCCGTAAATTTTGCTCTCTGTTTTTGTACAGCAGCTGAAAAGTCCGGGTAAATAGAGATCTTAGCTCCCTGTATCTCCATATCTACTTTTTGCCTGGCTAGACGAAGTATAATGTCCCTGTCCTTATAATGTAGGAGTTTCAACAGGAATGGTCTGTCTTGGCCCCCTGGTGGCGGTGGTCTAGATGGCACCCTGTGAGCTCTTTCCACTGAGAAGAATGGAGTTAGGTTATTTTTCCCAAAGGTATCAGCCAGCCATGCTTCAATGAAATCAGTGGGATTTTTCCCTTCAGCTTTTTCAGGCATGCCAACTATGCGTATGTTTGATCTTCGCAGCCTATTCTCCATATCTTCCACTCTTTCTGCTGTTTCCTTATGTTTTGTAGATATTTTATGCAAATCAAGTGCCATGGGGGGTAATTCATCCTCTAAAGAGCTTACTCTTCCCTCCAAAGCAGTGGTTCTCTCCCTGAGCTTCTGCATATCCTGCCTTATATGCAACAGGCCCTCTTTCACACTTTTAATATCTGCTGACAGTTCAGTAATAGAAGAGCCATATGAATGCACTGCTGTAAGAATGTCCTGCAAGGAGGGTTCTGAGGAGTCCATATCAGAGCGTCTAGCTAGGTCAGATGTGGCAATAGGAGAGCTTGGTGTACTCACTGTGTCCCCCTGGGCCGCCGGCGCCATCTTGTCAGGTACATGTTGTTTAGCAGGGGTGGATTTCTCAGGAGAGCCATGCTTAGCAGAGTTTCCAGCGCTGGATGACTGCAAATAATGTCCGGTTTTTGCGCTGCTGTCGTGGGCATATTGACCCAGTTTAGCTGCTGCGGCGGCGTAGGATCCCTTCCCCCCACGTTGCTGGAGCGGAGGTCCGCCATGCTGGGCCGCTCCGCCGGCGGGTTCGCTCTCCGGTTTATTTTTAGGCTGCTTTACCTTTCTGTTGACCGGGTGTCTTAGAGGGGGTAGCTCCACTCCGGGAGCGAAGTATGCGGTCTATTTCGGCGGTATATGTGGCTCTTTACAGGATTTGTAGTCCAGGATGCAGGAGCTGAAGTGAAGCACGTCTGCCTACATGAACGTCCAAGCCACGCCCCCTCCGCTATAGTCCTTTTACCTTATCGGTTGCTGACTCCCAGGCTCTGGAGGCTCCCTTGTCATCGGAGGAATTTGTGGCGGTACTCAAAGCCACAAAACCAGGCAAAAGCCCAGGGCCAGACAGCTTCATGGCCCTTTATTATAAGAGCTTTTCAGATCTACTAGCACCAAGCTTTCTCATAGCTTTCAATTCGCTTCCCACCAATTTCTGCTGATCAGAGAGGCTACTGGAAGCTTATCTAACATTTATTCCCAAGGAAGGTAAAGACCCCAGTAATGTCGCTAACTACCATCCAATCTCCCTTCTTAACATGGAAATGAAGCTCTTTGCCAAAATCTTGGCAACCCATTTATCCTACCACGTGCCTGCCTGGGTTGGCCTGGACCAGGTGGGATTTGTCCCTGGAAGGAAGGCCAGGGACAACACACTCAAAGCGTTGAATTTGCATTACTGGCTTACTTCCACCCAACAGGAGGGCATTTTCCTGGCAATGGATGCAAAGAAGGCATTCGACAGAGTGGCCTGTGATTATATGGACGCGGTCCTAAACTCAATATGGCTTAGACCTCATATGCGGGTCTTTATCCTTTCACTATATCCTAACCCTAGAGCTAAAGTCAAAGTTAATGGCCACTTGTCAGACATCTTCTCCATCCATAACGGAACCAGACAGGGATGCCCCCTCTCTCCCCTGCTCTATATCTTCATGCTTGAACCCCTCCTCCACTGTATTCGGGCCAACCCAGATATCAAGGGCATATGGGTGTGTGAACGGGAATTCAAGATTGTGGCTTTTGTGGACGATGGTACCCTTTTTCTCTCCTCTCTGCTAACATCTTTACCCAACCTTTTACAAGTCCTGTAACACTTCCAATTACTATCAAATTAAAAATTCAACTACTCTAAATCATTTGCATTAAATGTGTCCTTACCCTCAGCTCTGGCCAACCAATGCCAACTTTAACTTCCCCTTTCGGTGGAAAGTGGATGCCAATCAGTACCCAGGTATCCAACTCCCCGCTGATCTCTCAGAGCTTTACAGTAGAAACTTTTTGGCTGAACTGCAGAGTACATGGCAGGATATCCAGAAAAGGGACAAGTCCACTATCTCCTGGTTTGGGCGATCATCCATTCTTAAGATGATAATTCTTCCACGTCTGCTGTATAAAATCCAAACATTACTAATACGCTTGCCGCTCTCCTTTTTTGGACTGTACAAGTCCATATGCAGGGCCTTCCTTTGGTGCAATAAACCTGCTAGGATAAGTTGGACAAAACTAGTGCTGCCTAAAGGCTGTGGAGGAATTGGCCTCCCTGATATACAGCGGTATTACTGCATGGTTCATCTTGTGCGAATGGTTGACTGCAAAGTACATATGCGATGTAAAGACTGGGTGATCCTAGAGAATCTGGTCTCAAATTCTGATTTACGCTATGTCCTTTGGCATCACAGGGAACATGTGCCTTCCTCTGCTTTGACACATCCCCTTATCGGACCCATTCTTTACGCATTTAATAGGGCTTGTTCGACGCACGCGGTCTCCGCTAAATTTTGCCCCATCACCCCAGTCAAGGACAACCCGGAATTTCCCATAGGCTTATCCGGGGCCTTTGTGAAGATAGAATGGCCGTATTCGGAGATGCTGGCCAAACCCTTTTTCTGTAGAGGCCAGTTTATCTGACAAACCGAACTTGCGGATCTTTCCAATCGGGCTCGTTTCCATTTTGGTCCTATATCCAACTTAAACACTTTTTAGATGACCCGTCCCGCAGAGAAGGCTTTACCAAGTACCCCTACAGTTATGCAGTCATTATGTTCATGCTCGACCCCCCAGAACCATGTTATCTCAGCGCTTTATGCTTCATTGTTTGGGGAAACCTCAACAATTCTACATTCTGACCATGCCTACTGGGAATCTGCACTGGGAACAGAGACAGATGAGGGAGGTTGGGATCATATCAATCTCTATATTCACAAAGGATCCTTGAATGTCTCTGTACAGGAAAATGGCTATAAACTTAAAACACGCTGGTATAGAACTCCAGACCTGATTCATAAATTCTCACCTTCAGTTTTGGATCAATGCTGGCGATGTGGCAAAGAGACGGGCTCATTCCTCCATATTTGGTGGGGCTGCCCATCACTCCAGCCCTTCTGGCATAAGGTACATGATATGATAACGAAGGTGTCCTCTCTCCCGCTGGAGTACTCCCCGGCACAGTATCTTCTAAACCTGTCTAAAATCCATTAAAAAAAGGTACTACAAAACGGTTGCGATGCACATGGTCAATGCTGCTAGGATGTGTGTACCTGTTCATTGGCGGTCCAAATCCCCACCTTCAATGACCAAATGGTTCCATCGAATTAACCGTATTGTGGAGATGGAGGAGCTGATCTATTTCTCATTAGATAAAATCTCTAAATTTACTGATACATGGGAAGCCTGGATGACCTTTAGAAACTCCCAGCTATACCAGGAGCTCACACAAGAGGAAACCTGATTTTGTATAGGGGCCTTATAACCCCAGATCCTGAGGGTCAACCCTGAGTCTCGCTAATGGCGGGATGCACCTTAATTTTCTAATCAATAGATGATGGAGAGGGCAGTTGGTGATGTCCTCACCCCCTTTCCTTTGCCGGTATTTGCCCTTCCCCTCAACCTATCCCCCCTCTCTCTTTATCTTCTCTTCTTTTGTCACAGATAGATGGAGCTGGAATTATTCAAGTTACCTATTAGTTATTGTACTATCATAATTGATTTCTGGTGTACTACCTTCACATTTTCTGCCTATGCTTAACAGGTTCTGATGAGGATCCCTGAACAAAATGCCTTTGTTTTTGTTGTTGTTTCTTTTCCTCTCCTTGTTTAAGCCATACTGTTATTATCATTCATATGATTATGTAGGGTCCATGGAACCCTTTTTCCTTTTGTGTTATCTGCAAAACTCTTAATAAATTGTTTATGCAAAAAAAAAATATATATATATATATATATAAATAGCGAGTGCTCCAACCCTTGTAGACAGTATACTCAAGAAATGTGCAGCGCTGTACAGGAACAAGTAAAAGTTCTATCGTAAAAAGTCCTCGAATGAGATCCTGGCGATCTTTTCATGTGACAACACTGAAGAAATTACACTATGCTACAATGTAAAGTAGTGAGTGTTCAGCTTTTATAACAGTGTAAATTTGCTGTCCCCTCAAAATAACTCAACACACAGCCATTAATATCTAAACTGCTGGCAACAAAAGTGAGTACACCCCTAAGTGATAATGTTCAAATTGGGCCTAAAGTGTAAATATTTGTAGATATTTTGTGTGGCCACCATTATTTTCCAGCACTGCCTTAACCCTCTTGGGCATGAAGTTCACCAGAGCTTCACAGGTTGCCGTTGGAGTCCTCTTCCACTCCTCCGTGACAATATCACGGAGCTGGTGGATGTTAGAGACCTTGCGCTCCTCCACCTTCCATTTGAGAATGCCCCACAGATGCTCAACAAGGTTTAGGTCTGGAGATATGCTTGGCCAGTCCATCACCTTTACCCTCAGCTTCTTTAGCAAGGCAGTGATAGTCTTGGAGTTGTGTTTAGGGTTGTTATCATGTTGGAATACTGCCCTGTGGCCCAGTCTTCGAAGGGAGGTGATCATGCACTGCTTCAGTATGTTACAGTACATTCATGGTTCCCTCAATGAACTGTAGCTCCCCAGTGCCGGCAGCACTCATGCAGCCCCAGACCATGACACTCCCACCACCATGCTTGACTGTAGGCAAGACACACTTGTCTTTGTATTCCTCACTTGGTTGCAGCCAAACACACTTGACACCATCTGACCCAAATAAGTTTATCTTGGTCTCATCAGACCACAGAATATAGTTCCAGTAATCCATGTCCTAAGTCTGCTTGTCTTCAGCAAACTGTTTTCAGGCTTTCTTGTCCATGCAGACAATTTGATGCAGTGTGCGGCGTATGGTCTGAGCACTGACAGGCTGACCCCTCACCCCTTCAACCTTTGCAGCAATGCTGGCAGCATTTATATGTCTATTTCCCAAAGACAACCTCTGGATATGATGCTGAGCACATGCACTCAACTGCTTTGGTCGACCATGACGAGACCTGTTCTGAGTGGAATCTGTCCTGTTAAACCGCTGTATGGTCTTATCCACCATGCTGAAGCTCAGTTTTAGGGTATTGGCAATCTTCTTATAGCCTAGGCCACCTTTATGTAGAGCAACAATTCTTTTTTTTTTTTCAGATCTTCAGAGAGTTCTTTGCCATGAGGTGCCATGTTGAAATTTCAGTGACCAGTATGAGAGCGTGAGAGCGATAATACCAAATTTAACACATTTAAGAGAAACTGCCTTAGAGCGACATACATGTGCAAAATTTAACACACCTTCACACATTCACACCTGAGACCTTGTAACACTAACGAGTCACATGACACCGGGAGGGAAAATGGCAATTTTAGCCCAATTATGACATTTTCACTTAGGGGTGTACTCACTTTTGTTGCCAGCGGTTTGGACATTAATGGCTGTGTGTTGAGTTATTTTGAAGGGACAGCAAATTTACACTGTTATACAAGCTGTACACTCACTACTTTACATTGTAGCAAAGTGTCATTTCTTCAGTGTTGTCACATGAAAAGATATAATAAAATATTTATCTGCTTACAAGAGGCAGTAGATAATAAAGCACAATATGATCCCAGAGGGTAACACCAAGTGCCTAAAACCAGTCTCCACACGTGAGCCTCCACCAAAAGCATACACTCACTAGATGAATGAATATACAGTGAGGGAAAAAAGTATTTGATCCCCTGCTGATTTTGTGCATTTGCCCACTGACAAAGAAATGATCAGTCTATAATTTAAATGATAGATTTATTTTAACAGTGGGAGACAGAATAACAACAAAAATATCCAGAAAACCACATTTCAAAAAAGGTATAAATTGATTTGCATTTTATTGAGTGAAATAAGTATTTGACCCCTTCGCAAAACATGACTTAGTACTTGGTGGCAAAACCCTTGCTGGCAATCACAGAGGTCAAACGTTTCTTGTAGTTGGCCAAATGGTTTTCACAAATCTCAGGAGGGATTTTGTCACACTCCTCTTTGCAGATCCTCTCCAAGTCTTTAAGGTTTCGAGGCTGACGTTTGATAACTCGAACCTTCAGCTCCCACCACTTATTTTCTATGCAATTAAGATCTAGAGACTGGCTAGGCCACTCCGGGACATTAATGTGCTTCTTCTTGAGCCACTCATTTGCTGCATCGGCTGTGTTTTTTAGGTCATTGTCATGCTGGAATACCCATCCACAACCCATTTTCAATGCCCTGGGGGAAGAAGGTTCTCACCCAAGATTTGACGGTACATGGCCCTGTCCATCATTCCTTTGATGTGGTGAATTTGTCCTGTCCCCCTAGCAGAAAAACAACCCCAAAGCATAATGTTTGCACCTCCATGTTTGATGGCGGGGATGGTGTTTTTGGGGTCGTAGGCAGCATGCAACCTCCTCCAAAAATGGTGAGTTGAATTGATGCCAAAGAAGTTGATTTTGGTCTCATCTGACCACAACACTTTCACCCAGTTCTCCTCTGAATCATTCAGATGTTCATTAGCAAACTTCAGACGAGCCTGAACATGTGCTATATTCTAGGAGGGAGGAGCCCAGCCCTGAATCGTTACGTGATCACTGAGAGCCTGAATGGTGTGGTGAGCTCACGAGCAAGATATTAAGAGATGCTGTTTTTATTTAACTTCTTGTAAATGCAATTTTATGGGGGTATTTTAATAAATGATTTATACAAAGAGCACTATGTAGTTGCCTATCTATTTCATGTGGTCAATATGAAAAGCTTTTGAGAGAAGAAAATCATATCCAAGGATAAGAGAGGAGATATCCATCCCTGGGGGGATTGGCTGGAGTTGTAAGAAAGAAAAGCCTGTGATTAATAGGGTGAGGTGAGAGCACAATTCACCTGGTGGTGGAAACACTTACTTGCTTTATATGAGAAGATTGTTGAGGAGCACAGAGGTGGATTAATAAACATTATAAAGACTTTGATTATATGTTTATTTTATTGTACTTTTCAATTTTTGTTTTGTCATGTCACAGATTCATTTAGTATGATACATTGTATGCACAGTGGAGCGGATTGTATGAGAATAGCACTGCACCATTTATATATGCAATTTTCTATTTGTTTGGTGCAGTGAATCACTGATAGGTGTACAGCAGCTATTTCATATTTTTAGATTTCATATTTATTATTATTATTCATTAATATTATTTAGATTTATGTATGTTTTAGTATACAGGTCACTGATTTAGTGTTTTAGAACACCAGGTAGCGCTGATTGTTTCACCTTATTTATAGTGTGAGTGTAGTGACCACCATTCATCTTTACATTAGTGTGAATCTAGTGATAGTTCAGTCAGTGTGAGTGTAGTGACCATTTAACACAGTATATTCCAGTGCACTACTGCAAGTTTAACGCCATATATTTCAGTGCGTTACCTTCCATTTAACGCAGTACATTTCTGTGTGTTAGTGCACGTTTAATGCAGTATATTTCAGTGCATTACTGCAAGTTTAATGCCGTATATTTCAGTGCGTTACCTTACGCTTAATGCAGTATAGTTTAGTGTGCTACTCCTTCAACGCAGTATATTTCTGTGCGTTAGTGCATGTTTAACACAGTATAATTCAGTGCATAACTGCAAGTTTAATCTTCTCTAAAATTTGATGCAATATGGCAACCTGGAGGCATTCTGTACACTGTTGGTGTCCAAGGCGCCTCTGTATGTGTAAGGGGCAAACTCAGACAGAGGAATTTGGATTATCCAGCTATTGCTCTGAGCTGTGACAGACATAGCATAGAATACATAGCAGATTAGTCCTAATTAACAAAGGGGCTTGCTACCCTTTAGTTATTTAGGAGAAGCATCTGCGCCATTTTACAAGTTTAGAAGAATGGTGGAAGTTTGTACTTGCACCACTCTTTGTTAATTCTCCCCTGAGAGTGCACCAGCTGGTTATAATGAACCAGTCCCTCCACTTCAGATTCGGTGTCCAAAGGATGAAGTAGAACAAACTGTTTTTTCTTCAGAGCAAAAAAAATAAAAAAGGGTATGACCCTGCAACAAAGTTTGTTAAAATCCCTGAAATGTACATTGATCACACAGAGGGGGTGTTTTTTTTTCAACAAAAGTGGAGTTTATGGTGTAACAAGAAAGCAAAGCAAGAAAAAGTACAGATATGTATGTTTCCTGATCTACAAAGAACATGCATCTTCACAACATCCTCACCAACTCCTCCCCTTTAGTTCACTTGCTAAAAACAGACAGAAGTGTCCAGAGGTGACCAGAAGGTGGTCACCCCCATGCACTTGCCTATGAGTGCCCTGGTGGGCACCTTGAAGCGAGGTTATAAATGACCTAACAGTTTCATAATAATTTAAACACCAGTCAAACCTTTTTTTTTTTTTTTTTTTTTTTTTTTTAGATATCCTTGGAAAAATGTAACAGTTATGTCATATTTGCACTGCTTTCCTTAACCCCACTGGAAAGAATTTACCACATGTCCTGTCCCTTTGACAGCAAGATAAGTATTAGGGAAAGTGGTTGTCACTGAGACAGGAAGAGACAGATGTAATAAATACCTGACAGAGGTTCAAAACCTTCCCCATTTTACTGAAAAATAAATGTTTTGTTGCAATCTCTGTTCTAACTTGAGACAGACAGAAAGTTAAGGAATTATTTTCAATGGGGACAGAGACAGCAATAAATCCCAACAGAGGTTCTAACTAACTCTTCCCTATTCTTTCCAAAATAAAATAGAATGTTTTAGCACAAGTTGGGCTTAAAAGTGATTGTAAACCTCAGACATGAAATATGAATACAGTATTTCCTTCTATAGTGTGTACTTGTCTCAAATAAGAGCACTAAGGACTTGTTTACACTAGCTTGAAAACATGACTTCAGACATGGTTTTTTAACGCTCTCTGAACGCCAGTCAAAGCGCCTGTCACTAAATAAAATGGTTAGTTTACAGTCCTGTTTACACCTTGTGTTTGCTTTACTTTGCTTCAAAAATTTGACCCCATGTCGCTTTAGTGGTGCTTCAAAGCGTCTTCAAAGCCTGCATGGAAGTCTATGACAAAGTTCGCTTGAAGCACCTGAAGCTTTTGAGGGGCTTTAATTCAGCTTATGCTTTGCTTTGTTTTGGAGAAATTGCGAGTATGAGATATCCACACACACACACACAGAATCTGCCCAGCTTCATTAAAGCTTCAAAAAAGCATCACTGATGCACCACTGAAGCATCACCAAAGCATCATCGAAGCATCATTGAAACACCACTGAAAACACATAAAAAAAGCATGTTGAAGCGGTAGGCGCTTCAATGTGTGTTGAATTTGAAGCAACTGTAAATGAGCCCTTAGTGTCATTCCTGTCTGTTGCTTTGTACCTCTGCTATCAGCATATATCACTTCTGACAAGTTTTCCTGACACCAAGAGAAAAAATGTTACAGGGGAGGGACCATCAGCTGATTGACAGCCTCAGCTCTGTTCCTGTGTGTTGTGTGAGAGGGGGTGTATCTCTTCCCTCTAATCAGCTGTCAGTGCTTTGTTCAATGAGCTCTATAGTGTGGAGTTTCAATTCTCCACCACTTTATTTCTGACAACTCAGACAAGCTTTATAAACTCTAGACTTTGAATGGATGTAGAGAGGAGAAGACTGCAGATAAACAGATACAACTAATGTAGGAGGATTTGTTTCACCTGAGGCCAGTCATTTTACTGTACATGTAAGGGTTTGCAACCACGTTAAGCAAGATATGATGGTTAAACTAGGTATTCCCAATGGTATTAGGATAATTGTATGGCTTCCTAATGAGTATGTGCTTGCAACATTAATTTATACTCTGTGACTCTCCAATATGTTTGGACAACAATATAACAAAACTTACTTTCCTCTGGTATGTCATATTCTTCTGCGTCTCTCTCCATTTGTTGACACCATCCTTCCATCCTTTCCACTTCTGCCTGCAACATCTTAATGAACCACTCCCCATCACGATGACAAGGAGATGCTCTTCCAGAGTCTGGCAGGCTGCGAGTAGCTCTATCAATCCAGGATTCTTGACGAGCTTCTTCTGCTGTATCATACTGCATTTGATAGTCCTCTCTGTATGCCCACTGGCCCTGTGTGTGCACTGTCTTATACACTGAATACTGCTGGCTGGTGTCTGAGGGCTCAGAGGAATGACGCTGAAATGAACAGCCAAATTGCAGGCCCTTGTCTTCAGTGGGAACAGTTAGTCCTGGGAAGCCTTCAAGCTCTAAGTCAGCTTGCACTCCTGCTGTCACACTGTTAGAACGCTTAAACCTGGCTTTCCTGGTGATAAATAAAACAGAAGTTAAGCAAATTTAAGTTAAAACATGCAAATTATTTATAAGGCACTTGTTATCCTTTTGGAAATTTCAAAATTATAATCCACCTACTTAATAAGGCACATCAATTCAATTTCAGCAGTTGTGCTTTTGTCAATGAATTACAAAATACATAAGCTATTGATTTTCTTATTAGATCAATTTTACTAGTAATAATCAGAATAACAAGGGGAACAAGAAGACATGAGATAAATTTCACTCTGTAATGCAAAAGATAATTCTTCGTATCTCTTTCTCTACAAATCCTTCCTTTACTGATTCAGGGTTATTGCATGCTCTTTATGTTTGTAAAAGGGTTAGCTGAGACCTGACTGGTTGAGCTGGCTGCATACAGTAGACGAAGCTTAACCAAATATTATCTCAAATGTATGCATTCTTTTTACAGAGTGCCTCATCTGATAATGTTTTCTCAACATTTGTATGAGCATATGAGGTAGAGATCACTGGCTTTCAGTGGTATATTTACATTTACATTTCATTACTGTGAGAATTTGGCTCAATGGGCTGCTAGCGCAGCATAGAATAGCATTGAGATTAGGCAGTTAGTTTATCTGTTAAGGGTTAAGGTTTAGGCAGTTAAAGTAAAACTAAAGCAGCTGTGCATTTCCAAAATGGCAGAAATCCATCATTTGGAAGATTTAACAGCAACACTATAGCATAGAAATTACAAATTTCGCAAAATGTGGTAATAATGGATAAAATGTGTACACTCTCAGGAACATAAGCAGCTCTTGATGGGTACCCCACAGAAATCGACTGCAGTAACCATGTTTAACATTACCTTTATATTTTTTGCCATACTCTCTTTCCCCAATCTCCCCATCTTTCCTAGTACTCCCTTTTTACTATGTCTCCCACCCCCCCCCCCCTTCTTTTCCATTCTACCTCACTATAAATACTACTGAGCTATATTTAAAAGGAAAACTGTATGAGAACCTGTCACTGTGATGATACACAGGTGCACTTGTCTTGTCCCTTCTTTGTCTGGACTGACTCTACATCTGGTTTGCAATTAGCATTTAATGCTTATACTGTCATTATGTTGTATATGTATAAATCCCTTTTATACCTAAGCCCATTTCTGACATTTGGTGTTTACAAGTTAAAATACGCATTTTTTTCTAGAAAATTACTTAGAACCCCAAACATTATATATATTTTTTTAGCAGAGAATCTAGAGAATAAAATGGTGATTGCTGAAATATTTTATGTCACACAGTATTTGTGCAGCGGTGTTTTAAACGCAACTTTTTGGGAACAGAAACACTTTCATGAATTTAAAAAAAGCGAAACAGTCAAGTTAGCCCAATTTTTTTGTATAATGTGAAAGATGATGTTACGCCGAGTAAATAGATACCAAACATGTCACGCTTTATAATTGCAGGCACTCGTGGAATGGCGACAAACTACGGTACCTAAAAATCTCCATAGAGATTTAATTTTTTTTTTTTATTAATTTTTTTTTACGGTTACCAGGTTAGAGTTACAGAGGAGGTCTAGTGCTAGAGTTATTGCTCTCGCTCTGATGATCACGGCGATACCTCACATGTGTGATTTAAACACCGTTTACATATGCGGGTGCGACTTTTTTATTTTATTATATTCTTTGCTGCGCGAGCTTGCGGGGACGGGGGGGCGCTTTAAAACATTTTTCTTATTTATTTTATTGTTTTATATTATTAAATTGAATTGTGTTATAAAAAAAAAAAATTGATCACTTTTATTGCTGTCACAAGGAATGTAAACATCCCATTCGGAATACTGTATATTTTTTTAAATCTGGAGCCATTGGCAGCCAAGTAAACCGGAAGTGACGTTGTGACGTCGCTTTCGTGTTTACATTCAGGAGATTGGAACGAAGCCGTTTACGGCTTCGTTCCAGTCCGTGGCTAGATGCTAGAAGTGCCTCCCAGTGGGACGGGAGGCACGGTCAGAGCGGCGGGAGGCGGCGGGAGGGGGGGATGTCCCCTCTCGCTCCTCTGGGATAACAATCGAGCAGCTTCAGTTGTTATCCCTAGAAAGCCGATCGCCCGCTCTAAACTGTACTGGGATGATGCCTGCAGCTGCGGGCATCATCCCGGTATAACCCCCGAAAGCCGAGGCCGCATATCTGCGTACGCTCGGCGGGAAGGGGTTAATAACAATATTAGAAAGGTCATTGAATTGTAAATATCTATACCATGTACCCCTTATACTTAAAAAAAAATACTTTGCAAAAAAAAAAAAAAAAAAACTAAATACAAATTTTTATTTTTATTTTGAATAGAGTAATGGAGAATTTGTTCCCATCTGTGTCCCATTGGGAAGAGTTCCTTTCACCTCCATAGCCAAAACAGGAAGTGAGAGAAAATTCCTCCAAAGTGAGGGTATTCCTGGTTGTAACTAGGATTATCAGAATGAATGTTCCAATTGGAAGATTTCCCCTCTATTCTTCTTCTAGTGAAAACCCAAATTTTGGGATTTTATTTCACTTTTACTCTTGGTGAAACGGTAAACAGTATAAATAGAGAATGAATGTCCCTAATGGGGACACATACAGCAATAAAAACTTGACAGATGTTTTAATCCCTATCCACTTTATCCAAACCTAAAAAAAGTTTGACTTTAGATTTACATTTTAAGGGGTCTCTTTATGAAAAATTTGCAGAGCCATTCATCTAGCAAATCTGCATCTAGTGGCCATGACAGAGTATTTTAAATGCAGATTTACTGGGCGAGTAGCAAATGTTTTATAAGCAGACGTTAAGTTTTAGATGGGAGGTTTAGAGTTTAGAGTTCACCTCAGAAATAAGTTAAAGGTTGAGGTTAACATGAGGATTAAGTGCTAGGGTTAGATTAAAGTTATATGTAAGGCCGGGTTCACACTGCCGCAACTTTGAATAAAAATACCTGTGCGACTTCGTCACAGCTTGCATACGACTTCTTTAACAGAAATTAAGTAAGTAGTGCAGGAACCTGCTTCTAAGTTGGAGCGACTTGAGTCACACCAATTAGAACAGTTCCATTGCCGTTCATAGGGCGCGACTTGTCATGCAACTTTAAACTCTCAAGTCACATGAAAAGTTGCAGCTTAGGGTTTGCTTAGGAGTTAGGTATTATTTTATGGTTTAGCTTCAGTGTTTATTGTTTAGTTAGTGGGACAGTTACGTTTACAGTAGTATTTAGCGTTTTTTGAGGTTAGGAATAAGTAATTTAACTTTTAAATCAGAAAAAAGGTTTATTAAAGAATGAAGCAGAATTACATCCATACAGGTCTTATGTGCAGCAATAAATCAAATACAGAGGAGGACGTATATTGTATAAATCAACAAGGAGTAGAGGTTTTGAATCATTCTGAGTACATCTTCTGAATCATCTTTATACTAGTGCTGCATAGCATTACCATCAATCAATATGCATTGGTCACCCCCATACTTAAAAAGCCGTCCTTGGACCCTACCAATCTTAACAATCTACGCCCTATCTCCTTGCTCCCCTTTTCCTCCAAACTCCTTGAACACCTGTTTACAACCAACTGAGTGACCACCTCATTAAAAATAACCTTCTTGATCCCCTTCAATCTGGATTTTGCCCTCAACACTCAACAGAAACTTCTCTTTTAAAACTCACAAATGACCTACTAACTGCAAAAAACAACGGACACTATTCTGTACTCCTACTACTGGACCTTTCAGCTGCCTTTGACAGGGTTGGCCACCCCATCCTCCTCAAAAAACTTTACTCCCTCGGTCTCCGTGACTGTGCTCTTCAGTGGCTCACATCCTACCTATCCCAATGCACCTTCAGTGTCACTTACAATTCTACTTCCTCCACTCCTCTTCCCTTCTCTGTCGGGGACCCACAAGGTTCTGTTCTTGAACCTCTTTTATTTTCAATCTACACCTCTTCCCTGGGTCAGCTGATAGCCTCTCACGGCTTTCAATATAATTTCTATGCTGACGACACCAAAATCTAGCTCTCCACCCCTCAAATCACTCCATCAGTCTCCTCACGCATCACTTACTTACTAACAGACATATCTGTCTGGACGTCACACCACTTCGTCAAACTCAACTTGTCCAAAACCGAGCTTATAATATTTCCTCCCCCCACGTGCCTCTTCCCCTGACCTATCTGTCAAGAGCAATGGCACAACCATCCACCCATCCCCACATGTCAGCGTGCTAGGTGTTATCCTGGACTCTGAACTTTCCTTTCTTCCCCACATCCAATCACTTTCCAAAGCTTGCCGCCTCAACCTCCGCAACATCTCTAAACTACGTCCCTTTCTAACCAATGAAACCACAAAGCTCTTGATTCACTCCCTGGTTATCTCTCGCCTCGACTACTGCAACTCCCTCCTCATTGGCTTACCTTTAAATAGACTATCCCCCTTCAGTCCATCATGAATGCTGCTGCCAGACTCATCCACCTTACAAACCGCTCAGTGTCTGCTACCCCTCTCTGCCAATCCCTCCATTGGCTGCCGCTTGCCCAACAAATTAAATTCAAAATACTAACAATAAGTTACAAAGCCATCCACAACTCTGCCCGAAGCTACATCACTAGCCTAGTCTAAAAATACCAACCCACTCGCCCTCTTCGTTCCTCCCAAGACCTCCTGCTCTCTAGCTCCCTCATCACCGCCTCCCATATCTGCCTTCAGGACTTCTCCCGAGCCTCGCCCATCCTCTGCAAATTCCCTACCCCAATCTGTCAGTCTGTTTCCAAATATATCCACTTTTAGGCGATCCCTGAAAACTTTCCTCTTCAGAGAAGCCTATCCTGCCTCCATCTAACAACTGCACTATTTTCTCCATCAGCTCATCCCCCACAGCCATTACGCTTTTGTATAACTTGACCCTCCCTCCTTGATTGTAAGCTCTAATGAGCAGGGCTCTCTGATTCCCCCTGTATTGAATTGTATTGTAATTGTACTGTCTGCCCTAATGTTGTAAAGCGCTGCGCAAACTGTCGGCGCTATATAAATCCTGTATAATAATAATAATAATATGCAACTGCTTAGAGCTGTATACACATACCCCTACAAATTCTAAAAAAAAAGTAAAATATCACCTAACAAAGTATAGTAGAAATGTCTACTAAAACTCAAAATGAGCTATTATGGCCTAGTAGGCAATTCTTTTGAAATGGGAGCTTTTTGCTCCTCAGGTAGTCATATTCCTGCCCCGTCATCCACCAATTTAGATTTGTAATAGTTTGTCCTTCACCAGGAGTGGACCTAATCCAGGTGTGTCTAGCTACGGTTGCCACAAGGAGTAGAATTTTTTAAGAACATTCCCATGTTAATAAGTGAGTTTTTCGCGTATCAGTATATTATTTACCGTGTCCACCCATTGCTTTCCTTTTGGTACCTGTGGAGATTATTCAGTGCCGAGCAATCATTTTGCGAGCTATGTACAGTAGAAATAACACTGCAATATGACCATTCGGAGAAAGCGAGGGTATTTCCAAAGCACCTAGCAAGCAAATAATTGGATCGTGCGCTAATAGGAATTGAAAGACTCGTGAGATAGTAGATAGGACATAGTGCCAGTAGCGAAACAGTTTGGTCCTACTGCATTTTGGGCATAATGGCGAGTCTCTAATCCCCCATTTATGAAGTTGAACTGGCGTTCTGTATACTCTATGTAGTAGGAATAGGTGAGATAGAGTTTATGTGATGCCGAAACCGACACCAAAGGGGCGGAGGTCAGGCATAGGTCCCAGGTTTCCCCATCTATTTGTCCCAGAATAAACTCTCGAGATCCTTCCCTTCTTGTCCGCCTTCAGCAAGACATCCGACATTAGGTCATTGGTGCAAGTATTTTGACTCAGCACTTTAATGCAATTTCTCAGTGTGTTATATGTTATCACAGTGCGCTACTATCTTATTAGCGCTTATATTTGATTAATTATTAACCCATTTTGCAAGCATTATCTGAATCACCTAGCACTTTAATGCAATTTCTCAGTGTGTGTTATATGGTATCATATTGCGCTATTATTTTATTAGCGCTTATATTTGTTTATTTATTTATTCATTTTGCAAGCACCTAGCACTTTATTTCACTCTCAGCGTGTTACACGGTATCACATAGTAACATCATTCCGCTAGTGCTGTTATTATCGTTTAATATATTCCTAAGGTTCTAGTACCTTGTGCAACAGCAGCTGTGGTCTTATTCACAATTTTTCTTTTTTCCATTAAGCGCGAGTTATAGTTTATGTTCTAATTTATTTGGGAAAATCATTTATGTGGGATCCATACGGGAGCATTATGGAATATGTATAAAAGTTGTGGGGCCCATACCATTTTAATGAAATTGGCTCTACCAGTGGCTGATAACAGAAGTTTGGTCCATGCCGAGCATTTAGCCCAGAATCTGCGTAACAAAGTAACCAGATTCAATGCGATATATTGGTTTGGTCCTGGGTAACCTGGATTCCGAGGTATCAGAATTCAGTGACCACGTGGACATCTCTTGCACAGTTCGGTATAGGTTGTGGAAGTGGGTCTAGGGGCATGAGTACTGATTTGTTCCAGTTGATAGTGAATCCTGATAGAGCTCCAAAGTCAGCGATCAGTTACATCACATTCTTCAAAGATTTATCCATGTCTCCCAGATAAAACAGAGTGTCATCCGCATATAAAGAAATTACATATTTTTTGGTACTCCGGAGGAAACCTGCAATATTTTGCGAGGCTCGTACATGAATGGCCAGGGGTTCCAAGGCCATGGCAAACAGCAGGGGTGAAAGTGGGCACCCCTGCCGAGGGGCCTTTCAAAAAGGTGTGTATATGTAATGACAGATCATGTGACATTTAGATTGCACACAGGTAATTATGTGACTTCTGAAGGTAATTGGTTGCACCAGAGCTTTTTATGGGCTTCATAACAAAGGGGGTAAATACATACGCACGTGGCAATTATCCGTTTTTTATGTCTGAAAAATTGTTTTATGTATATATTTTTCTAATTTTACTTCACCAACTTAGACTATTGTGTTCTGATCCATCACATAAAATTCAGATTAAAAAAAACCCATTGAACTAAAGGCTGTAATCTAACAAAATATAATATTAGGGTGGTGCTGCGCTAATCCTAGCAAAAACAAAAAAAATATTGAAATTATAATACTAATCAACTAATGGGCTAAATAAACACACTTAGGTATGGAAAATAAAAAATAAAAAAAGTTATGGATAGTATGTGATCAATCCTGCGTAAAAACCAAACGCTAAAAAAGAAAGTGCAAAGTGCAACCACAATATATATAATAATAACTATCAGTGACTATCCATATCCAGAAATTACACTGTGAAAATAACAAAAAGGTGCAACAACAGTTGTAGGAGTAATTCCTCCTATATAAAGTGCAAAATGTTCAATATAACAGTAAAATCCTATGTGTAGCATACACGCAACAGGCATAGAAAATAAAGTGACTTGTGCAGTAACAGAATCCACATGACTGATAATGCATAAAAATTCAAATCAATTAAAGTGCGTGAACATATAAAAGGTCCTCCTTCACAGAGTGAAACCGGCTTCCTAGCATGCACATATTGCAGTGAAGTGCTCAAATATATCAAAGTAGTGCTTTTCGTTTTTAGACACACACTAGTAAGTAGTGGCCCCCTTACCTTAAGGTAATGGGGTAACAGCATATGACCAGTATTGGGAGTACCATCCTTTAATTTTCTCCTCTATCCTCGCAGTCCTAATCCCGGAACAATATTCCCTCAGGTGGTAAGGGGGCACGGAAATAGAAAGAAGGAAGGTCCCAAATAGCGTAATATTGTCAGGCTAAAACTTGATTTTATTAGTATAAAACATGGGTACTCACAAAACAGCAATGAAATAGTGGCTTATCTCCAACGTGCGGCGAGCTAGTAAGCCTCAATCAGCATAGGTGCCTGTCCCGTCCCTACGCGTGACGTCACACAACACGTGACTTCATCCCCTGAAGGGCTTATATAGGAGGATTCACTCCTACAACTGTTGTTGCACCTTTTTTTTATTTTCACAGTGTAATTTCTGGATATGGATATTCACTGATAGTTATTATTATATATATTGTGGTTGCACTTTGCACTTTCTTTTTTAGCGTTTGGTTTTTACGCAGGATTGATCACATACTATCCATAACTTTTTTATTTTTTATTTTCCATACCTAAGTGTGTTTATTTAGCCCATTAGTTGATTAGTATTATTATTTCAATATTATTTTTGTTTTTGCTAGGATTAGCGCAGCACCACCCTAATATTATATTTATCTGTTAGCAGGGTCTGGTTGTACCCTATTCGGTGCAGGCAGCTTTTCCCAATAGCTCTGCTGTAACACATGATGTGCAGGAATAATCATATACACAATGTAACAAAATAGGTAAAAATCCAAGGGGGTGAATACTTTTGCAAGGCACTGTAGGTCTCTTTCAGACAGAGAGTTGGATGGTGGTAAAAAAGAGAGGCTGAGCCGTGGTTTTACCCCCCCCCCCCCCCCCAAAAAAAAACAACCCACCCAAACTGTAAAATAACAGCCGCACAGGGCTGTTTACATGTGGCCTTGGCATTTTTAACTAAGGGTGCAGAGTTTGAAAAGCGGAAATGCTTGTCAAACATGCCCACTAAGTTTAATGGGGCCATACTGCAACCGCGTGCAATGCACGGAATTGCACAGCAGAGGTGTGGCATTATAAGGTTAAATCAGGTGGTGTGGGGGTGACATAACACCTCCTCACCGCCTGTTAGATACTCTCTGAAAAGCACTGACACTGGAAGGAGAGAGACTAAGATCAATACAGCAGGAATTTTTGCAGATCCTGACCTGGAGTGAAGAACAGGCGCACGGTTCCTGGGGCTTGCAGCATTTAGGTGCTAACACAGGAAGAACTTGGTTGGGTAGCAGAGTGGCGGGAGATGTCTCCTAGACAATGTTCTCTTGCTAGACTGGGCCTCCAAGCTGTACCAATTAGCCCCTCAGGCTCTCTCCTTCCACTCTCTCTCTCTCCTCCACATGGACACGTGTCAGCTTCCTCAGGGAGGAAGCTGACAGACTGAGAGGCATGCTGACAGTGGAGACATCGAGAACTGGATGTGGCCCTGGGGCTGCAATTTGCCCAGGTCTGTGTTAAAGCATATCTAGAGCCAATTTATTTTATTTTTGATAGACTAGAAAATGTTTAAAATCTATGTCAGTTTTTGTTGTCTCTGTTCAATGGGAGGATTTTCTAGAGACACAACAGGAAGTGAGAAGAATTCTCACCAATGTGAGGGAAAATCCCCTATCCCCTCTTGACAGTTGTACATAAACATTAGACAATATTTTTTATTTACTTTTACTGTTCCAGTGACAATGGCAAAATGTTTGATTCATCATCACTCTGTTGGCAATGATCATAAGGGCAGAGAGAAAGGGTGGGTAGAAAGCAGCAATAACACCTTGATAGGGTTTTTAAAACATCCCACTCTATGCACTCTAAAATAGAAATTTACATAAACTATGAATTATGTACTCCAGCCTACTATTTTTATTGTGCCAGCTCTGGAACCATAAATTTTGTGGCTGCTGAAATGTACATATATTACATTTGACAAAGACATGCATTTTTACGTGATTACATTATAATTATTCAATCTATTTTTTCTGTGATCTGACGTTGGGAATTTGTTATATGGTGCAAATAGCAAACAAACCTTTAACCACTTGCTGACCGGGCCATAGCCGAAAGACAGCTGCAGTGCGGTCAGCTTATTCTGGGAGGGCGTCTATGGACTTCCTCCCAGAATCTTGCTCCCGGGTATATCACTGCCCGCCGAGTCCGGAGGACCCAGAGCATCACGGATCATGGTAAATGGCCGCTGATAGCGGCGTTTACCACGTGAACGCTCCGTCAAATGACCGGTTCAAATGACATGTCCGGTTCATCTTTCCCCTCCTCGTACGGATCGGTACAGTGGGAGGGGAGAAATGAGAGATCAGGTGCAGCAGCGCTGTGGGCTGAATGTGTACTGCCCATAGAACTGATCTCTCCCCATTCCAGCACTCATCCAGCCATCCCATCCATACTCACCTATGCTCAGCAATACTCATCCATCCATACTCAGCAATACTCATCCAAACATCCTCTGCAATACTCATCCATCCATCCTCAGCAATACTCTTCCATCCATCCATGCTCAGCAATACTCATCCATCCATCCATGCTCAGCAATACTCATCCCTCCATCCATGCTCAGCAATGCTCTTCCATCCATCCATACTCAGCAATACTCATCCATCCATCCATATTCAGCAATACTCATCCATCCATGCTCAGCCATCCATACACATCCATGCTCAGCAATACTTATCCATCCATCCTCAGCAATATTCATCCATCCTCAGCAATACTCATCCATCCTCAGCAATACTCATCCATCCTCAGCAATACTCATCCATCCATCCATGCTCAGCCATCCATACTCAGCAATACTCATCCATCCATCCATTCTCAGCCATCCATACTCAGCAATACTCATCCATCCATCCATGCTCAGCAATACTCATCCATCCATCCATGCTCAGCAATACTCATCCGTCCATCCATGCTCTGCAATACTCATCCATCCATCCATACTCAGCAATACTCATCCATTCATCCATACTCAGCAATACTCATCCATCCATCCATACTCAGCAATACTCATCCATACATGCTCAGCCATCCATACACATCCATGCTCAGCAATACCTATCCATCCATCCTCAGCAATATTCATCCATCCTCAGCAATACTCATCCATCCATCCATGCTCAGCCATCCATACTCAGCAATACTCATCCATCCATCCATACTCAGCAATACTCAACCATCCATGCTCAGCCATCCATACTCATCCATGCTCAGCAATACTCATTCATCCATCCATACTCAGCAATACTCATCCATCCATTAAAGCTCAGCAATACTTATCCATCCATCCATGCTCAGCAATACTCATCCATCCATACTCAGCAATACTCATCCATCCATCCATACTCAGCAATACTCATCCATCCATCCATCCATCCATACTCAGCAATACTCATCCATCCATCCATACCTGACCCAGCCATCACATCCATACTCAGCCATACCCAGCCATCCCATCCACACTCAGTCATACCCGACCCAGCCATACTCAGTCATACCCAGCCATCCCATCCATACCCACTCAGCCATACTCAGCCATCCCATCCATACTCAGCCATCCACATTCATGGCTCAACCATGCTTAGCCATCCCCATCCACGGCTCATCCATGCCACTACAGTGCCACTACAGTGCCTCAAAGTGTAATAGGTAGTCATATTAGATTTGAAATTTATGCCCCTAGAATGCCTGATGGTGCTCCCTGCATGTTGGGCCTCTGTATGTGGCCAGGCTCTGTAAAAGTCTCACACATGTGGTATCACCATACTCTGGAGGAGTAGCAGACAATGTTTTGGGGTGTAATTTTTGCCATGTACATGCTATGTGTTAGAAATATTGTATAAATGGACAAAAAAAACGTGTTTTCATTTTCTTTCCACATTTTCCAAAAACTTGTAGAAAAAAATGATATGTTGAAAAGACTCGATAAGCCTCATAGATTATACGTTGGGGTGTTTTCTTTCCATAATGGGGTTATTTTGTGGGCGTTTTTATTGTCCTGGTGATCCAGGGCCTTCAAAAGTGCAAGAGGTAGTCAAGAAATTAGATGTGTAATTTATGCTGAAGGCGCTCCCTGCATGTTGGGCCTCCTAATGTGGCCACGGTGTGTAAAAGTCTCACACATGTGGTACCGCCATACTCAGGAGGAGTAGTAGAATGTATTTTGGGGTGTAATTTGTGGTATACATATGCTGTGTGTGAGAAATGACCTAATAATATGACACTTTTGTGAAAAAAGAAAAAAAATCTTGATTTTGCAAAGAATTGTGGGAAAAAAATTACAACTTCAAAAAACTCACCATGACTCTTTCTAGATACCTTTGAATGTCTACTTTCCAAAAAGGGGTCATTTGGGGGGTATTTGTACTGTCCTGGCTTGTTAGAGTCTCAAGAAATGAGCTAGGCCGTCAGTATATCAGGTGTTAGCAATTTTCAGTGATTGGCACCATAGTTTGTAGACTTTATAACTTTCACACAGACCAAATAATATACACTGATTTGGATTATTTTTACCAAAGATATGTAGCAGTATAAAATTTGGCCAAAATTTATTAGGAAAAATTGCTAATTTGCAAAATTTTATAACAGAAACAGAAAAAAATGTATTTTTTTTTTACAGAATTTTCGGTCTTTTTTCATTTATAGCGCAAAAAATAAAAAAACCCAGTGGTGATTAAATACCACCAAAAGAAAGCTCTATTTGTGTGAAAAAAGGCCGGAAATTTCATATGGGTACAGTGTTGCACGACTGAGTAATTGTCATTCAAAACGTGAGAGCACTGAAAGCTGAAAATTGGTCTGGTTAGGAAGGGGGTTTAATTGCCCAGTGGTCAAGTGGTTAAACTATTCATGAAGCTTACACAGCTTACACAGCAAATATGTTGAGTCGGGAAGAAGATTTCTTCAGTGAAATATATAGAAATAAATGACTTATTGTATAATAAATTAAATCAATTTATCCCTCTGGTTTTATTTTATTGACAGAAACAGCTAAAAAAAACCATAAGATTGGCAAATGTTGCATATTGTGTTAAGTTCACCTTACACTACAAAGGAAGCTGTACATAAAAACCACAGCTGTAGTCTAACTCCAACCTAAAAGAGATCTTCATCTACTGAACCTGAATTGCAATAAGCACTGTAACTGAACTGACTACGTATGGTGCTTTGCAGAAGTATTCGATTGTCTTAGACTATTCCACAAAGTAGAAAATTAAGAATGAAATGGGATTTAAATAAGATAATTACCATTTAATTTAGACAATACCTTGAATGTACAAAATATTTTGATTTTGCAGATTGTGATGCATTGATTAAAACAATTTTTTTTTTTACTGCATAAATATTCGCTCCACCGTACCACTTGGTAGAACCATCATTTGCTGCATTTCGAAACGCAAATCTTTAGGGTTAATCAGCTGGGCATATTTGCATCATGCATAACTTAGCTATTCTTCTTGGAAGAACTGTTCTTGCCCTGTAATTTAATAGAGGCCATTGTATCTTCAGCTGTTTGTTTGGGGTTATTGTTCAACATCTGACCAAGCCTCAGGTCTCTTGCAGAATGAAATTTTGTCCCATACTTGCTCTCCTTTCTGACCATTTTCCTAGTCCATGGAGAGAAAAAGAGTTCCCATATTACGATGCTAGTACCACCACAATGCTTTATTTTTAAAAAGGTAAACAGTGTTGGAGTTAGACCACACATGTTTGCTGTGTCTCCTACATGCCTTCTGGCAAGCCTGTAAGTGGATTTGATATGGACTTTTTTAAGCAATGGCTGTCTTCTGAACATTATCTTCAAAAAAGCAGAACAATAAATAAATAATCAATAAACGAACAAGGGGCAACGTGAGAGGTGGGGACACCCCACATCTAAATGCAAAAACCCCAACTGGTTTTCCCCTTACTATTTGTTTGTTACACAACCAGAAAGAAAAAAAGAACACTGTGCAAAAAAAAGAGAGAAAAAGAAAAAAAAATTGTAATAATTATACCCTTACCTTTCTTTTCCATACTCCCCCTACTTCCCTCATAGTTGCCCATTCAGGCCCCTTGTGGCCATTCTTTATCCGTGAGCATATTCACTATTCCAAATTATTGTGAAGAAAACACAAAAAGGGAAAAAAAGGGAAAAAAGGGGGGGGGGCTCGGAGAAGCAGGAAGCAAGTGCCCATGCAGGGCTCGGTCCATTTCCATCCACTATCTGTTTTGCATGTTATGGGGTTTCCTCCGCCTCTCCCTCTCTTCCTTCCTCCAGTACATTTGCATTACCCACATAGCCTATGTAAACCAAAGACTCAAACCAGCTTTTCCAAATTCCATAGAATTTCAAATAGTAATCATTTTGTAAATATATCAACTCCATTGATTCCATTAATCTGGTTCTAACTACCTCTCTCAACCATTCCAACATATCGTTATTATTTTATAATGCCCAGCATGTTACATATGTTATAAAATGAACAATTTCTTTCATCTCATTGGCTCGTGGATGATCTCTTTCTGACTGCTTAGATATTCTTTTCATTTTTCAGCAACAGAAAAAACAATACTCTGAATATTGTTTTTATAACTGAACCCTGACTGACACATCTTAATTTTAGCCAGGACTATTTTTGAAAGTCCCTTTGTCTTCATGATGCTGTTTGTTTAGACATATTTTTAAAGCTGAACTCCAGGCAAACAGTTAAATATGCACATGAAATAAATATATCAAACCTGGTTTACCTGCCAAATGATTTGTTCTTCTGTCCATCCAGTCCAAAGAATTGCACAGTTAAGCCCCACAGCACAGCTCTGTCTATAGCAGGGGAGGAGACCTGAAAATTCTCTACTGCAATTTCACTTTCACCTACAGATTTCTTTTCCCACTCACACCCTGTGACTGGATAGTGAAATGAAAAGCAGCACACTTATGAGCTCATCTCTCTATCACTGCTCTCTCCTGCTATCAGCATGTTACATACACTGCAGTACACCCTATTGACTCCTTGTGCTGCTTACCCTACCCCTCTCTGAGCTCTGCTGTACAAACTGTAAACTACAAGGCTGAGACCAGATCAAGTTTAGCTCTAGCTCTGGGGCCTTCCAGAAACAGATGCAATTATTTTAAGGTCGCGTGACACTTACATTGCACACTGCTGAACTTCATTCAACGCACAGGATTTTGGATTATTTTGGATTTCATAGTAAAGAGGGTGAGTACTTACTGTATGGAACTTATGCCGCGTACACACGGTCGGACTTTTCGTCTACAAAAGTCCGACAGCCTGTCCGACAGACTTCCTGCGGACTTTCGGCGGACTTGCAGCAGACTTTCTAACGAACGGACTTGCCTACACACGACCACACAAAAGTCCGACGGATTCGTACGTGATGACGTACACCGGACTAAAATAAGGAAGTTCATAGCCAGTAGCCAATAGCTGCCCTAGCATGGGTTTTTGTCCGTCGGACTAGCACACAGACGAGCGGATTTCGGGGTCCGTCGTAGTTACGACGTAAAGATTTGAAGCATGTTTCAAATCTAAAGTCCGTCGGATTTGAGGCTGAAAAAGTCTGCTGAAAGTCCGGAGAAGCCCACACACGATCGGATTACCAGCCAGCTTTAGTCCGTCGGCGTCCGTTGGACTTTTGTAGACGAAAAGTCCGACCGTGTGTACGCGGCATAAGACTTTTAATGTATTATTAATATTATTATTGGAAGATAATATTGATTTATTTTTTACTTTGACATTATACAAAAAGGTAACGAGATCAGTAACATTAATTCCCAGTGAAATAATTTTAATTCCGGGTTGTAATGAAATGACAGTACACAAAGGATGAAAATAGAAGGCACTATAACAATCTAAAATATCCTAAAGTGTTTTTAGAAGGACAGGGGGCATTGAAGACCTTGACTGTAAGGATAGATTAAATAAACTGAATTTACTCACCCATGAGAAGAATAGGGGTACGCTCTCAGTTTAGTCCAAACACAAGATCGGACCAAATTTTGCTTATTTGGGCATTTCTCTGAACGTTGGGCTCTTAGCTTGTTCAGCAAGAGCTAAACAACATACATAGTAGCATTTTTCTACTGCTACTATATATGACAGTTTTCTTCTTGAAATGTCAATGGTTGAAAGGACACATCAGGTGCCTGCACTTGCCATGTCCTTACTAAGCAGTGACACCATCTAGCCCAAGTCATATGCTAGCTGGAAATTACCATCCATGTAAAAAAAAAAAAATATATGGCCAAAGACACTGACCAAATATGACCATATTTGGTCAATGTCATTATTGGGTATAGTCCGCCTCCTTGTTTACTTATTGAGTCAGGGACATTCTCAGCGAGTGTAGCAACAGGATTAGACGTTTCAGATGGTCAGTGAGCTTTTTCGGTGAGTCGATGGGCATCATCATGGTTGATAAGGATCTGTCTTACTGGGCGATGTAATTGATGATGAATTTACATAGTAGGGCATTTTTGGGAGATTTTTATTTTCCAATAAGAGATTTGTCAAAAAGCACGTGTCTTTATTTGCCATTTAAATGTTTTGTGAATAAGTAGGGGCAGTATCCCTTACTCATTCCCGTAGAAGGCCCCCTTATTTTTAAAGGGGTTTTCTAGCTTCCAATAAGCACCCATTCCTACATACTCCCACAACCAGCAGGTCAGGATTGTGGGGAAAAGGTAACTGTCCTCCTCAACAAGGGGACAAATTGCTTTACCCCCTGGCAGGGCACCCTTTATGTTTAAGGCATGTCGCCTGGTATGGTTCAGAAGGGGGATGTATGATCATCCCTCCCTCCTGGCCTGCAGGAAACCCCATGCTTTTTTTTATTTACTGTATGTGGTTCCCCCTAAAATCCATACCAGACTCGAAAGGCCTGATGTTTTTTTGTTTACCATGTGGGGTTCCCCCTTTAATATCTATACCAGACCCTAATTAAGGATAAGGGGCTAGTATAGCAATTTAAACTGCATTTTTTTGTCTTTGCAAATGTTCATTTTGCTGCAGTAGGCTGTATAGATAGAACAGATGTGTCATTTCACAGGGAGGTTAAGGGCATCACCTATTTCAAGAAATATGCCAGTTTAAATCTTGCCCATTAATTATTATTGGGCGCGAGCATTATTATTGCTCGCTCCCAAGCTGGCTCTGGGTGTCCACTGACAAAGAGCGCAGCTTGGCCCCACCCCCCCATTCTCTCCTCATTGGCTGTGACTGACAGCAGCATGAGCCAATGGCTCCCACTGCTTTCTTTCTGTCCAGTGAAGGAGAGAGACTCTCCTCTTATGCGCATCCCTGAATCAAGATTGGGCTCAGATAAGTATTAAGATGGGGCTGGAGGGGGAGCTCCAATCAGAAGGCTTTTTTTTATCTTAATGCATAGAATGCCTTTAGAACACCTTTAAGGTTTCAGTGCACCTATCTTAATTCTGTATGGCCTTCACTGTAATTCTGAGAATCCAGGGTTAATATTCAGTATTTGTTAGACAAGTCTGATACTTTCTTTCCCAGCATCCTCAGGGTGATTTGTTGCCATGGTAACTCATGCCAGAGGTGTGCTATGAGAATAGTGCATCAAATGGACATTGTTAGAAAAGTACCCCATGGAGACAGACAGATACAAAGAACTCCGCAGTATATCACCGTCCGCTCACATTGCCATTCATTATCTCTGCATTTGTATTCCCCTATACAGAGTTCCCTTTACATCCCCATTTTATTGGTATCCAACTGCAAAAGAAATGTTTGCATTATATAACATTATATTTTATATCCTCTTACATGGAGTTATTTTGCTTTACACCAAGGTACCTTGAACTGCATGTTATTAAAGCTCTCTGTTCTACAACTGTAAGCACGCTATTATACTTCCCTGTGTGTCCTTAGAAAAAGTAACCTGGTGTGTGATTATACCTTACTGCGTATTAGTATTTGACTCTATTACTACATTGCTTTCCATATCACCATGGATCCACATATTTTGTTATTACACAAAATTCAATTACCATGATTGCATTTCATTCTGTTAGTAGATTATACATCCTTTATATAAAAAAATATTTTCCACCTATTGCAGAAAGAAAAATACAACCTTTTAATCATATTTCTGCCTCAATAACTAAAGTTGCCACTTGATCTACTAAATAATATTGATCCTGTTTCCACCTGTCCTGATTCTTACCTCTATTTAAAAAAGGGGGATGGTAAAAGGAAGGTATTAATGAACATTTTGGCATATGAAAAAAAGGCAAAATTTATAAACAAATAATAAACAGATGGTTCAGGATCATCAACACTTTTAACATCTTTAGAATTGTACCCCAAAGTCTCATTGATTCTAGACTGATGACACAATAACACATGAGTGGTAACTCCATATAAAATATCTAGTACAATCTGATAGGCTGAATTAATTAAAAATTAAGAATTAAAACTTATTAGGCTGCCAAGCATCGTATTTATTTAAAATTATAGTACAATTATGTGTGCAGGGTATCCATGGTATACAATTCTTTATATACTGTAATACTTCATAGAATAAGATATACAGTACCTTGCAAAAGTATTCACCCCCTTGGCTTTATACCTATTTTGCTACATTACAGCCTTTAGTTCAATGTTTTTTTTAATCTGAAATATATGTGATGGATCAGAACACCATAGTCTAAGTTGGTGAAGTAAAATTAGAAAAATATATGCATAAAACTTTTTTTCAGAAAAAAAAAAAACTGATAATTGGCATGTGCGTATGTATTCACCCCCTTTGTTATGAAGCCCATAAAAAGCTCTGGTGCAACCAATTACCTTCAGAAGTCACATAATTATTGAAATGATGTCCACCTGTGTGCAATCTAAGTGTCACATGATCTCTCATTACATATACACACCTTTTTGAAAGGCCCCAGAGGCTGCAACACCTAAGCAAGAGGCACCACTAACCAAACACTGCTATGAAGACCAAGGAACTCTCCAAACAAGTAAGGGACAATGTTGTTGAGAAGTACAAGTCAGGGTTAGGTTATAAAAAAATATCCAAATCTTTGATGAGCCCTAGGAGCACCATTAAATCTATCATAACCAAATGGAAAGAACATGGCACAACAGCAAACCTGCAAAGAGACGGCCGCACACCAAAACTCACGTACCGGGCAAGGAGGGCATTAATCAGAGAGGCTGCACAGAGACCTAAGGTAACCCTGGAGGGGCTGCAGAGTTCCACCGCAAAGACTGGAATAGCTGTACATAGGACGACAATAAGCCATATGTTCCATAGAGTTGGGCTTTATGGCAGAGTGGCCAGAAGAAAGCCATTACTTTCAGCAAAAAACAAATTGGCACATTTTGAGTTTGCGAAAAGGCATGTGGGAGACTACCAAAATGTATGGAGGAAGGTGCTCTGGTCTGATGAGACTAAAATTGAACTTTTTTGGCCATCAAAGAAAACGCTATGTCTGGCACAAACCCAACACATCACATCACCCAAAGAACACCATCCCCACAGTGAAACATTGTGGTGGCAGCATCATGCTGCGGGGATGTTTTTCACCTCAGAGTTGAGGGAAAGATGTATGGTGCTAAATACAGGGCTATTCTTGAGTAAAACCTGTACCACTCTATGTGTGATTTGAGGCTAGGACGGAGGTTCACCTTCCAGCAGGACAATGACCCCAAACACACTGCTAAAGCAACACTTGAGTGGTTTAAGGGGAAACATATAAATGTGTTGGAATGGCCTAGTCAAAGCCCAGAGCTCAATCCAATAGAAAATCTGTGGTCAGACTTAAAGATTGCTGTTCACAAGCGCAAACCATCCAACTTGAAGGAGCTAGAGCAGTTTTGCAAGGAGGAATGGGCAAAAATCCCGGCGGTAAGATGTGGCAAGCTCAAAGAAACTTATCCAAAGCAAGTTGAAACTGTGATAGCCGCAAAAGGTGGCTCTACAAAGTATTGACTTTAGGGGGTGAATAGTTATGCACATTGACTTTTTCTGTTATTTTGTCATATTTGTTGTTTGCTTCACAAAAAAAAAGTTGTGGACATGTTCTGTAATTTAAATGTTGCAAATCCTCAAACAATCCATGTTAATTCCAGGTTGTGAGGCAACAAAACATGAAAAATGCCAAGGGGGTGAATACTTTTGCAAGGCACTGTACAGTACAGTAACATAAGTCACACACTGTATGGCAAATTAAACAAAACAGAAAGAACATTAGTGGGCCTATGCCATTTCATTTTGGGGGCAAAAGTGGTTTTCAGGTACCTTTTCCGAGGCCAAGATGCTGAGAGAGGCTCCCCTTGCGGCTAAGCGCAGTATACCCCTGAAGGTGGTACAGGAAGTATAGGGGTCAAAGAAGCACGGGTTGCCAGCAGGTTGAGAAGGCTTGAGCTGATGATCACTTGGAGACTTTGCTTGAGAAGACAACAAGGAGTATTCCGGACACTTAGTAAAAGCCTGGCTGAGGATAGAACACAAGAGAGCAGATTGGAGGCTGTGGTGAGGCTAGCTGAGGGTCAATCACAGGTAAGTGATAAGCAAAGTCCGTGAGCCAAGCTGGGGTCAAACACTGGTAATCAGGCAGGTGCAAGTATAGAAAAGTCCGTGAGCCAAGCCAGAGGTCAAACGCCGAAGAGGAGATCAGAGCAGGTCAGGAGGCAAGCCGAGGTCACAACAGGAATCACTTGGAAGTATAACACAGGTTCAGGAACAGGGAAGAGCTGAAGACAATCCAGCAACTTGGGTCAGACAGAGGCAGCCTTATATAGGCCAGCAGGGGGAACCATCTGTCACATGATGCGCCTATGGCGCCCATTTCTTCTACTGGCAAGATTGCCAGTACTTCCACGGCCTATTCCCTGACACTATTTCTCTGACAGTGCCCCCCCAAGGTGCAGCCTCTGGATGCCCAAATGAGACATCTTTCTTGGATGTTTGTTGTGGAAGGCTTGTATAAGACGTGGAGCATGCACATTGCTGGAGGGCTCCCAGGAATTATCTTCTGGGGGATACCTCTTCCATGTGATGAGGTATTGTACTAGATTCTCCTTCTTTTGCAGTCCATAATGGCTTCCACTTCAAACTCCGCCTCACCTTCTACCAGAACTGGAGGTGGTGGTAGTTCTTCCCTCCTGGGAAAGGGACTTGGGACCACCGGTTTTAGTAGCGAGACATGAAAAACTGGGCAACACTTGTAAGAGGCAGGTAGTGATAATTCAAAGGCCACCGGATTTATTACTCTCTTGATAGGCCAAATTAATTTTGGTCCTAATTTCCGTGATGGGCAGGAGATTTTAAGATTTACAGCAGACAGCCATACTTCATCTCCTACTTTGAAAACGGTGTTGTCTCTTCTTTTCTTGTCGTGGTATTTATTATAGTTTTCTTGGGCCTGTTGCATGGCTTTCTGGAGTTGCTGGTAATTGGTCTGGATGAAGTTTATCCGATCTTGGACCGCAGGTACTGAAGCTTCTGGTATGGAACCCATAATTTGCCCAAAAGGGGGATTGATTGGTGGCAGCATGCAAGGAATTATTATAGGCAAACTCTGCACACGGAAGAAGGGACACCCAGTCGTCTTGATAGCAGGTACAAAAACACTGTAGGTATTGCTCCAAGGTTTGATTTGTCCTTTCTGTCTGGCCATTGCTCTGTGGGTGGTATGCTGATGAAAGAGATACTTCTATTGCCAAGGATTTGCAAAGATCTCTCCAAAACCTGGAAGCAAATTGTACTGCTCTGTCGGAAATGTTGTAGGGAACCCCATGCAATCTAACGATCTCTTTCAACAAAATATTTGCTGTGTCTGGGGCAGAGGGTGTGCCAACCATTGGTAAAAAATGTGCCATCTTTGAGAGGCGGTCCACTACTACCAGGATGGTAGTGAATCCCTCGGAAGGAGGTAAGTCTACAATAAAGTCCATAGAGATCTTCCTCCAGGGCTGTTCTGGACTGGGCAAAGGCCGTAATAGACCCCAGGACTTGGCATTGAGCCCCTTTGTTGCGTTGGCACGTGGTACAGGAACTGACATAATTCTTACAATCTTGCTTCCAACTGGGCCACCAAAAGGAGCGCTGTATAAGGTCTGATGTTTTCTGTACCCTGAAATGACCTGCAAGCTTGTGGTCATGGAAGGTTCTCAAGACTTGGAGTTTCACTTGTTGAGGAATGAAAATCTTGTCCTAAAACCATAGCAACCCATCTTGATTCTTCAGGAAGGTGACTTCAGGTTCAGTGCACTGGCTGGAGGCTTGTCTGATTGCTGTCTTCAGATCAGGTTGGATGAGCAAAAAGTTTTGTGCAGATAAAATGGTACTGGGCTTAGTTGTCTCAGGGGCATCTGGAAACATTCGGAAAAGGGCGTCAGCTTTCCCATTCTTGGAGCCTGGTCAGTAAGAAATATGAAAGTTGAACCTGGAGAAAAATAGCGCCCATCGAGATTGTCGGGGTCTTAAGCGTTTCGCTCTTCTGAGGTACTCCAGGTTCTTATGATCCGTGAAAATCATGATAGGGTGAGCAGCTCCCTCCAGCAAATACCTCCATGCCTCCAAAGTTAATTTGATGGTCAATAATTCCTGGTTGCCCATGTCATAATTCCTCTCTGGAGGAGTCATCTCCTGAGAGGCAAAGGCTACAGGGTGGAGAGCCTTAGGTCCATGGCGTTGGGACAAGATTGCTCCTGTAAATTTATCAAAGGCTATTTGCGCCTCTTGAGACCACTAAAACAGGAACAGCTGACTAGTCAACTGGGTAATGGGAGAAATGATAGTGGAAAACCCCCTCACGAATCTCCGATAGAAATTAGCGAAGCCCACGAATCGCTGGACACCTTTTTTTTCTACAGGGGCTGGCCATTCCAGAATTGCCTTTACTTTTTGTAGGTCCTTTGCAATTCCTTCATTGGATATAACAAGTCCCAAAAACTGTATGACTGTTTTCTCAAAGTCGCACTTTTCTGCCTTAGTGTAAAGTCCGTGTTCCCTGAGAGTTGCAAGTACTTTCTTTACATGGGTTCGGTGGAGTTCCAATGTGGCAGAAAAAATGAGGATGTCACCTAGATAGACGATGACAAAGTTGTCAAGGAATTCTCGAAAAATATCGTATAGGTAGCTGGAGCTTTGCATAATCCAAATGGCATAACAAGGTATTCAAAATGACCAAATAGGTCATCTGAAAACCATCTTCCACTCATTTCCCTCTCGAATTCAAACAAGATTGTAGGCTCCACGTAGATCCAGCGTAGTAAAGATCCGAGCAGTTCGGAATCTCTGTAAGAGTTCTGGGACAAGAGGGAGCAGGTAACGATTTTTAATGGTGATCTTATTAAGACCTCTATAATCCATACAAAGTCTGAGAGTACATCTTTCTTCTCAACAAAGAATTTACCAGCTCCAGCTGGGGAAGAAGAAGGACGGATGAACCCTTTTTCAAGGTTTTCATTGATATATTCTCGATAAGGCCTCCAACTCGATTTCTGACAGAGGGAATATCCGGCCAAACGGAATCTCAGTTCCTGGTAGCAGTTCAATTGGACAGTCATAAGCTCAATGGGATGGAAGATTGTTGGCTTTTTTCTTATCAAAAACATCTATAAATTCTTGGTAAGCCGTGGGGCCATTCTGATGAGTATTTGGTATTGACTGAACAGACAAAAAGTTTAGCCGAGTTGTTGGGAGCTGGGATAAAGCAATGCTGTAAACAATAGACAGAGGAAAAGGATATTTCTTTCTTGATCTAATTTATTTGAGGATTATGGGCCTGTAGCCACGGAAGTCCCAGAATGATGGGGACTTCCACGGCCTATTCCTTGACACTATTTTTCTGACAGTGGTTTTGCTTGGGTAAACAACTGCACAGTAAAATCTGTACATGTTTACTGTTTTACTTGCCAAAAGATTCATAACTGGTTCAGCCATTCTTGTTTTTAAACACCTTAGTCCTACTTCACAGCGAGATGGATGATATACCTATGTCTTGGTTGAAAAGTGTAAGCTCTTGCCAGGTAAAACCGTAAACATTAAAGTATGTATTTGAAATATGTATTTATCTGTAACATATCAACTCTGAATCATAATGTAAAAAATAATATTATGAAAGCAATTTATATTTTTAGTTTGTTGTAACTGTCAAACTTTAACCCTGCCTACTTGTCAGCTTGTTCCGCTGTGTAAGCCGATTATCAAAGTAAACCACCATTTATTGTGGAGCTATGAGAGTGAATCCTGCAGATACAGTATATTCCATTTACCCTCAGGATCACTGCATAAATAAGTATTTTATTGAAAATAATCCATCAAATACAAGTCAAGAGCAACCAATACTGACCTGACTGGGTTTAGTTGTATTACATAGACACTGTCAGGAGTGGCCAGAACACCTGAGTGCTCTAAAATATACCTATTTCCAGGATCTATTGTTTTGTATGCCTAGCCCTGACCTTTATCATAGCCTAAATGTCACTACTGATTGATTACTACAATGAGCAGCCTTAATGGTTAATATTAGGAAGGGAATAGGTGGGGCCAGGCTCCCAACCCAATTGACTCAGAAAGTGTGTGTATTTCAGAGACCTCAGACATTGTGAACACTCAATGTGCTTAAACTCAACATGCTATGCAGAACACAGAAGTGGCTGTTTTGTATTAACACCTCTATTACACATTTCAGACTTGCTTTACTTAGAGATGAGAGCATTTTAAAAATTAGACAAATACATTTGTACTTAAGGAAGCATAATAGTTTGTGGTCTCATTTGATCTGATTTGTTAATCTAGCTGATGGTCGTCATGGAAGGCATCATATAACCACATGTGGGCCAAAAATCAGAAGTTTGAAATTCCTTTGAAAGCACTTGAAAATTCTGAGTTTGAAAGTGTTCTGTTTGCTTCTGTGTTTAACCACTTGCTACCCTGGCCAATTTTGACATTTCTCTCCTATATGTAAAAATCATATTTTTTTTTGCTAGAAAATTACACAGAACCCCCAAACATTATATTTGCTTTTTTAGCAGAGACCCTAGAGAATAATTTTTCAAACACGTATTTTTGGGGGAAAAAAAGTTCCATGCATTAAAAAAAAAAAAACAGTATAGTTAGCCCAATTTTTTTGTATAATGTGAAAAATTATGTTATGGCGAGTAAATAGATACCTAACATGTCACACTTCAAAATTGCACACGCTTGTGGAATGGTGCCAAAGTTCGGTACTTGAAAATCCCCATAGGCGGCACTTTAAAATGTTTTACAATTTACATTTTTGAGTTACAGAGGAGGTGCTAGAATTATTGCTCTTGCGCTAACGTTCGCAGTGATACCTCACATGTGTGGTTTTAACGCCGTTTACATATGTGGGTGTGACTTACGTATGTGTTTGCTTCTGTGAGCGAGCACACGGGGACAGGGGCGCTTTATTTTTATTTTTTTTATTGTTCATTTTACTTTATTTCCCAGCCAAGGCGGTGGCATTTTTTCAGCCTCTGCACAATCATAGAGACTCAGGGGACCATCTGGTCCACTGGAAATCTCTATGATCAACATCAGGCGCCAGTGGATCCCTCCTCTGGCTGAACAGCCGCTATGATTGTTCTTATGGTGCAGGAAATCGCCGGCTCTAAAAGAAGATATCTGAATGATAATGATACCTGTAGCTGTAAGCATCATTCAGATATTACCACTCAAAGTCCACAACGTCATATGATGTTGGTGGGTGGCAAGCGGTTAATGAGTAGAGAGTAGGACAGACAGGTTATAGTGGGGTAGGCTTCAAGGAACCAAAAGCCCTCCATCATTCCAATACATAAAACATTAGAGACATCTTGCAACAGAAGGTATTTACATGTCATCATTTCCATCACAAATCAAGTGGTTAATTCTGCAAGGTATACTGGGCACTATTGATGGCAAGCTAACCTGAAACAACTTCATGGACTAAAGTATAAATAGTTTTATAACATTATCTTCAGTATATCTGTGCTACAAACCATTGGTTGTAGATGTACAGTTGGGCCAGGTCATGATTTAAACTATGCTTATATAAAGTATAAATGTCTTATATTTTGGATTTGTTGTGGAAGTGATATGTAAACACCTTATTTTTTAAGAAGGCACCGCTGAGCTCTACAAATAAAAGAAAACACCAAATAAAACGTTTTTTGAAGTATATTTGGGTCATACTAGACAATAATGAACTTGATCATTCTGAGTCAAACATGATGGACTACTAAAGAAAGATAGTTACACTTGAAAACATTCCACGGTCTTATGGTTATTGTTCATTCTGAAAGCACATGTATTATATATTGCCAGTATTTCCCCCTAGGATTCGATAAGGCATGAATAGGTTAGTTGACTTACACTTATAAAGCACATTGAAGCCGAAGAAGAAGAAGAGGTTATCAAGATCTTAAAGTAAGGAACATGGAAGAATAGTCATTATGTGAGTCATATTTTTATTTGTAAATACACTGAGAAAAATTATAAACGCAACACTTTTGTGTTTGCTCCTATATATCATGAGCTGAACTGAAAGATCTACAACTTTTTCTATGTACACAAAAGGCCTATTTCTCTCAAATATTGTTCACAAATCTGTCTAAATCTGTGTTAGTGAGCACTTCTCCTTTGCAGAGATAATCCATCCACCTCACAGGTGTGGCATATCCAGATGCTGATTAGTCAGCATGATTATTGCACAGGTGTGCCTTAGGCTGGCCACAATAAAAGGCCACTCTAAAATTTGGAATTTTATCACACAGCACAATGCCACAGATGTTTCAAGTTTAGAGGGAGCGTGCAATTGGCATGCTGACTGCAGTAATGTCCACCAGAGCTGTTGCCCTTGAATTGAATGTACATTTCTCTACCATAAGCCATCTCCAAAGGCGTTTCAAAAAGTGTTCACTAACAGATTTAGACAGATTTGAGAACAATATTTGAGACAATAGGCCTTTTGTGTACATAGAAAAAGTCGTAGATCTTTAAGTTCAGCTCATGATAAAAAGGGGCAAACACAAAAGTGTTGCGTTTATAATTTTGCTCAGTGTATGTATTGTATTGGTTTCATATGGTCATTTTTAATTCTGGAGAGAAAATCAAAACTCATTTTATCAAAAGGGAAAAATTAATCTCTTTTTCATAATGAGGAATTCATTGTTTTTTTTTAGGATATGTGCAAAACAGCAGTTTAACCCTAGATTTTGTCTTTTGGATTAGTAGACCCAAAGCCCTTTTATCTCCTCATTAAACTGTCCCATTTACTGAATCCAAAACCACCTAACTTTTGCTTATTCTGTAATGAATGTAACACTGGCATAAACAGAATACAGAAGAGCACACACTCCACCGGAGCACTAAAAATTTAAAATAAATCAACTGTATATAGTTTATATAGTGGTTTTGTAAAATGTAATGTTTGGGCCTTGCCTGGGGTTAGTAAATCAATCCGATCACATGCAAGGACATTGAAAGAGACATTAACCTGCACATGCTTAGAAGATGGAAGTCAGAAGAGCTTCACCTCATTCACTAAGCTAAAGGATAATTTCCTTGCAAAGTAAATAGCCTATTTGCCTTTAGTCAATCAATTCCACTGACAGAAAGCAGATCATCTAGAGTGGAATGCAAAAATATCTTAGTCAGGACCTGCACAGGCCTGTTAATGAGACCAGTCATAGATGGCGAGCGTAAACTTTCATTGAGCAAGAGACACTTAATGCAGCCCTGTCGATAGCCTGTTGAAAAACAGTCTAGAATCAATACACATTTGTAAGTCTTGTTTTATTTGACCTGAAACTGCCCTTTTATACATCTCAAGCTCTCAAGTCTATCCATAATTCATAATTCTTACTGCAATGAAGATGCATTCTTAAAAAATAAATACACAAATATATAGGAATATACCAATTAGTTAGATATCAAACATATCTATATTACTAGGTTCAGTAGGCTGATGGAGTGCATTGAATCTCCTGGGCAATACATGCATTCTATTTATCCAATGTTTGATCACTGACAAATTATAATTTAATTCAGTGCAATTATTTGTTGGGTGGTAGATTGGGAAACATGGTCGGATGGAAATATTTATAATTGTAGACTAGTTTGCATTGAGGGAGAGTCTGTTGGAGCATAATAAAACACTTAAACTTATGTTACTTCTTTAAATGTCCTTCTTAGGGACCAGAAAAGATCGCTGCATTTACAGCTCAGCAGTTCTCACCACCATCAAAATTATGAAGGGTTGCCAGTATTTATGTGAGCCAATGACTCTGATGCCTCAGACTGCGTGAAACCAAAGACTTGGCAAACTCATTAAATTGATATTTTAAATTTTTAAGCTGAATCTCTGAATGCTCTAAATGTGAGCAAATTTGAAGAAAACTGCATATTTCCAAAAGCAAAATAATAGTAATATATACAAAACAACACAGTAGTGGATATACATTACATGTTTGGGACAGCCAAGACTCGTCTATTGAATGTGTGCCAGTATTCCTGTTTAAAGTGCACTTTATGCACAGTATGCACTTTCCTTTAAGTCAAGAAATTTAACGGGCCTATTTGGTAATGTACTGATTACCACATTGCTGTGGTGCTATTCATTGTGAATGGCACCCCAATGAACCTTACAAATGCATGTGCATTGCAACACACCGCAGCGAAATAGCACACCCAGTGTTCTGTACATTACACTGTACTGTGGGAAATGCAACCTGCTCCCTTTTTTAATGTGTTGTGATGCATTTCATTCTAGTCATTTTGAATGTTCTGTTCAATGCACCACAACACAACATATGGGAACATGTGACAACGCCAGTGTTGCAGTGCACAGCTCTGCAGTGCACAACTTTTCACATGAATGTTCCCTAAATGATTGCGTCTTATTTAAGTCACATCAACTTAAGAAGCCCCATCGCCAATGTTTATAAATGTTAAACAGTTACAGGGAATAAACTTAAAACACAACTGTCGAAGAAATAGGTATGCTGACTATTTACTAAACAACCTCTATTTTTAAGTCTGAACTGCACTTTCCTGTTACAGGAAAATGTGCAGGAGGTTTAAATGTGACTGTGCAGTTCAGTAGGCACTAGAAAGAGACCCAGTGCATTTTGTAACGTCACAGATTTCTGCACTACAAGGCTGTCAGAGGACACTGATGGATGTGGCTCTTGTGCTGTGTACACACGACCGGACTTTCGACGGACTGAATCACGTCAGACTTTTCAACGGACATTTGACTGACTTTTCGACGGACTTCCATCGAATCGGACTTGTCTACACACAATCACACCAAAGTCTGACGGATTCGACCGTGATGACGTACGACCGGACTAGAATAAGGAAGTTCATAGCCAGTAGCCAATAGCTGCCCTAGCGTTGGTATTCGTCCGTTGGACTAGCATACAGACGAACGGATTTTACGACCGGACTCAAGTCCATCAGAAAGATTTGAAACATGTTCTAAATTTAAACTCCGTCACATTTTCGACAGAAAAGGTCAGCTGCAGGTCCGATGAAGCCCACAAACGATCGAATTGTCCGAAGGATTCGTTCCGTCGGACAAGTTTGGTCGAAAAGTCCGGCCGTGTGTACACGGCATTATTCAGTTATTCCAGCGTAGAGTACTTAAGTGTGAGGACAGGCATAATTTTCAATAATGTGTCTTAAGGCCTTTCTTAGCAGAAATATGTCAAATTATAACATACAAGTCTATAAAACAGACACAACAGTGAGAGACAACATATGGGCTTTGAGGTGATGTGCATCTAGAAACCATATGACATTTCCAATGTAACTTTTCTGCTTTTTCAGTGTAACTCCATCTCCTGTAACACATTAGGATTAATATTAAAATTGTACAGGTAAAAATTAACTGCCTTGGGAAATTAGAAATATAGGTACCTTCTGTCATCTTCCACTTGTACCCCTATAGAATGAAACTCTCTCCTGCTCTTTCCTTCTGTGTCTGAGTCTGAGATGGTCTCAACCTGCAGAAATTGAAAGCCGTTGAGTCATTCATCAATTGCATATACATTTTATGAAATACAGTATTTTCTGTCATAAAGTCATTTACGCTAAACCAGCCACTCCTTGCACAATATTTTAATGCAGAAATATCTAACAACTTTGAGAAACATAACAGCAAAATGATTTTTCACATTAGAAGATAAATTAATTGTAGTTACTTATAGGTCCACCATGCACCCCAAAACGATGCATTAAAAGACTTTTCCAATCTACCTATTATTAGTCATTACAACTAAGGTTGAGCCGAACACCCCCTGGCTCGGTTCGCACCAGAACTTGCGAACAGGCAAAAAATTCGGACGAACATGGGACACGAACATGAACAATCAAAAGTGCTCATTTTAAAGGATTATATGCAAGTTATTGTCATAAAAAGTGTTTGGGGACCCGGGTCCTGCCCCAGGGGATATGTATCAATGAAAAAAAGTTTTAAAAAGGGCCGTTTTTTCAGGAGCAGTGATTTTAATAATGCTTAAAGTGAAACAATAAAAACAAAACATTCCTTTAAATATCGTGCCTGGGGACTTGTCTATGGTATGCCTGTAAAGTACCACAGCAAAATGACATTTCTAAAGGAAAAAAAGTCATTTAAAACTGATCGCTGCTGTAATGAATTGTCGGGTCTCGGCAATATGGATAAAACTCATTGAAAAAAAATGGCATGGGTTCCCCCCAGTCTATCAGGCCCTTTGGGTCTGGTATGAATATTAAGGGGAACCCCGGACCAAAACTTTTTAAAAAATTGCGTGGGGGTCCCCCCAAAATCCACACAGGCCCATTCAGGTCTGATATGGATATTAAGGGGAAACCTGCGCCAAATTTGAAAAAAATGGCATAGTAGTCCCCCCAAAATCCATACCAGACCCTTAACGAGCATGCAACCTGGCAGGCCACAGGAAAAGGGGGGGACGAGAGAGTGGCCCCCTCCTCCTGAACCGTACCAGGCCACATGCCCTCAACATGGGGAGGGTGCTTTGGAGTAGCCCCCCAAAGAACCTTGTCCCCATGTTGATGGGGACAAGGGCCTCATCCCCACAACCCTTGCCCAGTGGTTGTGGGGGTCTGTGGGTGGCTGGCTTATTGGAATCTGGAAGCCCCCTTTAACAAGGGAACCCCCAGATTCCGGCCTCCCCCCCATGTGAATTGGTAACGGGTACATTGTACCCCTATCATTTCACAAAAAAAGTAGTAAAATGTAGTAAAAAAGACAGGAGATACTTTGGGACAAGACCTTTATTAAAAAATAAAAATGTCCCGCGATGTAGATCCATCACACGCCGCCCGACGGACCGGAAAAAGAAAAAAAAAGTCGCCATGGGAGGCTCCCGCCAAGTGATGCTTCTTCTTGGTGACAGCGGGTTTATTCCTGAGGGCGGGGCCACATAGTGATGTAAACAGATGACCCCGCCCCCCGCTGATGCCACAGGATGTCTGATGCCCCGTTTATGTCACCGAGTGGCTCCGCCCTCAGCTATATAACAGCTGTCACCAAGAAGCGTCACTCAGCGGGAGCCTCCCATGAAGGCAGAGCTGTTACGGCTTTTTTCTTTTTTCGGCTCGTCGGGTGGCGTGAGATGGATCTACATCGTGGGACATTTTTTTTTTTAAATAAAGGACTTGTCCCAAAGTGTCTCCTGTCTTTTTTACTATTTTTGACATTATCAATTCACATAGGGGGAGGCCAGGATCTGGGGTTCCCCTTGTTAAAGGGGGCTTCCAGATTCCAATAAGCCCCCCACCCGCAGACCCCCATAACCACCAGGCAAGGCTTGTGGGGATGAGACCCTTGTCCCTATCAACATGGGGACAAGGTGCTTTGGGGGCCTACTTCAAAGCACTCTCCCCATGTTGAGGGCATGTGGCCTGGTACGTTTCAGGAGGGGGGATGCTCTCTCGTTCCCCCCTCTTTTCCTGTGGCCTGCCAGGTTGCGTGCTCGGATAAGAGTCTGGTATGGATTTTGGGGGACCCCTACGCCATTTTTTTTATTTGGTGCAGGGTTCCCCTAAATATCCATACCAGACTTGAAGGGCCTGGTATGGATTTTGGGGGACCCCCATGCAATTTTTTTTTTAATTTTTGGTTCAGGGTTCCCCTTAATATTCATACCAGACCCAAAGGGCCTGGTAATGGAATGGGGGGAACCCATGCCGTTTTCTTCAATGAGTTTTATCTATATTGCCGAGACCCGACAATTCATTACAGTCATTCATTCGATCAGTTTGAAATTACTTTTTTTTCTTTAGAAATGTCATTTTGCCGTGGTACTGTTCTGAACACTGGAAAACTGCGCCACTTTACAGGCATACTATAGACACCCCCCAAGCATGATATATAAAGGAATATTTCATTTTTATTGTTTCGCATTAAGCATTATTAAAATCACTGCTCCCGAAAAACGGCCATTTTTAAAACTTTTTTTTGCATTGATACATGTCCCCTGGGGCAGGACCCGGGTCCCCAAACACTTTTTATGACCATAACTTACATATAAGCCTTTAAAATGAGCACTTTTGGTTTTTCATCTTAATGTCCCATAGAATTTAACGGGGTTCCGCATAATGTTCATTGTTCGCCGAACATCCGAACAACCAAAGTTCAGCCTGAACTTATGCTTGGGGCGAACCACTCGCCCATCCCTTATAATAACCAACTATGCACAAAACTGATAGGAAGCCAACACCAAAAAGGGAGTAAACTTTGACAGAAAACTGTTGGTCACACAGAACTGCTAGTGATGGGTTTAAAGCTGTAAAAAGAAAATAATATAATGTTGCAAAGCTCCAATTCTCCGATTCAGTTAGAATAAGGATGATGACTAATGCATGGAAATTAGTTTTCAACGATTTATATTTGAGAAAATGAAATGTACTGAATTCAAAACTGAAAGTCTTGCACAAGTAAAAGTAAAGGAATATAAACTCGTAATAACAATTCTACAAGACATAAAGTGGGAGGGGAATGGATAATTCCAAACAGGTGATCATAGAATACAATACAGTGGTGGTAATAGCAAGGAATTAGAGACAGGCTTCCTGCTGCATACTATATAGAAACTGGCTGTGCTGGACTTCGTGCTGGCAAATAAAAGAATATGCATATTACATCTAAATGGATGGATAAGGAATATTACTATTATTTGCATTTATATGCCTAACAAGAACATGTAGAGGGAAAGTGAAGGACGATTTTTACAACACATTTGAAGCTGTAAATGCAGGAAAGTCAAAGCATGATAGTAGTGGGAGATTGAGATATAGGGATGCACTGACAGGAAAAATGTAAGAATGCAACTGTAAGAAAAGCCTGCATGAAGAGAGTATTATTAATTATATAGATAGTAGTAGTCATATTCAGATGTACATACTTCATTGGTTCTAATGAGTGTCAGGAACATAAATGAAAAAAATTGTGAAAGCGCACAGTACTATTTAAGCAGTGTCCTCAGTGAGTTATAATTATAGATTGGCAGCTGGTATATGCGCAAGAGTCACCGATCCACAAGAAATGTGGAGGTGCAATAAATCCAGCAGCAGAATAGAGGGTATCCATATACTAGAACAATGAGATTATACATTTATTAGATATGAAAAACAAATTAGCTACTCACAATCTTTTGCAAAGGAATAATGTATTTGAGGCCAGAAGAAGACTCTTGGTGGTAGCCTGCATGCCGAGGCCAGTGGTGGGGCTAGAGTACAGTTGTTGGTGTCTGTCAGTTCATCTAACAGGACTTACTCCAAGGATCTCAGGGAAAGTGGCCACCTCTGTATCCTGATCGCACCTCTGGGAGAAAGGGGGCTAGGTGATGCGGTTCAAAGATATATTCATTGTTTTCAAGGAGACAGTGATTGACATTTCTCCTGATATGTTTTGATTATGTCCTGTCAGAAGAACTGACAGCCACCAACAACAACTGCACTCCAGCCCCTCCACTGGCCATGGTGTGGGGGCTGCTATTGTCTGCCTTCTTCTGGGTATGCGTCATCCCTTTGCAAGATTGTGAGTTGCCAATTTGTTTATATATCCGGTGAATATACCATTTTGTTGTCTGAAATCTGTGAGCCCTGATCTTTCTCTTATATTGTGTCAGGAACCCCAGCATGGGTAACTTAGACATCTTAACCCAGTCAATGAGTTTTGAGATATATTTTCAGCACTAAGTAGAACGGGAGAAGCTTCTTGGATTAGTAGTGAACCCTCTTAAAACATTACAAATCCAGCTAAATGTGACTATCTACTACTACTAGCTATACAATGACCTGGATAACTGAAAAACATTCACAGACATAATATCTATGATGACAAAGCCATTGATTTCCCAATCAATTGTAGCTGATAATTAGCAGCACAATTTTCCCCCAGGAAACTTTACACAAAAAGACAAAAGGATCACGTCAGGGTGACAAGAAAGACAGTTCCCATGATGACAGACTGCAAATAAAAGTCACGAATCCAGGATGTGCACAGTTGTAGGGGAGCAGATTGAGATTCAGATCACTACATGGCACAGACCACAAATAGCAGTAATTAGATGAAGAAAAGCAGGCGAATATTAGGATATGATGTGGAAAATTAAAAGAAGATGATGCATGAGTGGCATTCAAAGAAGCAATAGAAGATTAATAAAAGATCCTGTGAAAAAGTAATACATTAAAAGAGGAGTAGGCAGCTGATGGGAGATGATGGACGAATACAGCATTGGAAGAAACATTTTAAAGAACTTTTCAACAAGGGCAGAAATGAAAAAAAATATTAATACTGTAAAGAATATGCAGATAATATTAGAGAAGAGATGAAATAAAGAGTAAGGGGATGTGCAATTCCATCAACAATGAGAGAATTTGAAGAAGCAATACAGTCTATGAAGAACAACAAAGCAGCAAGAAAACAAAAAAATTACCATTGAGATATTAATTGGGTATGTCAATTTGTTAGAAAAAAGTTTACAGGGTGCAATGAAAAAACATTAAATTTTAACATTTCCATAAAAAAGGAATAACCAATCCTGAAAGAAAATTAAACTGCATTCAAATACATTAAACAGTTCTTTCTTTTCTGTGTCAAAATATTGTTTTTTGACAAAAGATCATTTGAAACAACTAAATCCATAATCAGGAATCCTGCCTATATGGCCAGCATTTAAATCTGTGAAAGTGGAAACTCCTGCGCTGTCGGGGGGGGGGGGGGGGGGCTATGCTAAAAGGACACTGCTGCAACACCTAAGTACTGATCCAAGGCAGGACAAATGGGACAAAAGTGGGGGAAGATGGTAGATGCGCTGTGATGAAGGGGGGGGGGGGGAGGGAAGCTACAAAGATGACTAAAGTGGCAAAGTGAACTAAAAAAAGCAGAAATGGGCCAATGCATGAATAGATCCTACATGCTAAAAGAACATGGTGGGGATGCAGTGCAGTGCAACGTAGCTAATCAACATGACATGTTGCGGGCAGACAAAGCCTAATATATAAAGGTAATCGTGAAACAGTGACTGCTTGAATATAGCAAACCAAAAATGCATATACCAACACAAATAGGGTGAATAATGACACGATGCAAAAAAAAAAATATATATATATATATAATGCAAGAAAAATATATGTGGGCTAGTGCCCCATTAGCAAAAACGTGCCAAATCCTGGTGAACTACAAGTGACAAATCCCTAGGACAAACATGAATATTAGTTCTATCATCCAGTCCAAAAAGCAAAAACACGTGATGAGAAACACAAAATAAGTCCAATCGTGAAGGGAGGGGGGATCTTCAGTGAGGACACCTCCGTGTTTGCAAGCCACTTACCTTACAGCTGTAAGGTGTACAGCCTGTGTTGCAAATGACCCGCAGGTGTAGACGTTCCGTGTATACAGGCAGTGACAATGATGAACATGCCAAGCGAAATATAAAAAATAAAAAGTATACAGCATGTAAAATAACTCTGCAATGACCACAGTGGAGGGGGGGCAAGACACACACAGGGGGAGGTTGCACTCACTTTCATGAAGTGAGTGTGGGCATCAATCCATGAGCGCCGAGCTCGTATGCCTCCAGGAGTGTCACCAATCTGGAATCTGTCCCTGCTGGAATCTGGACTGCTTTTTGGACTGGATGATAGAACTAATATTCATGTTTGTCCTAGGGATTTGTCACTTGTAGTTCACCAGGATCTGGCACGTTTTTGCTAATGGGGCACTAGCCCACATATATTTTTCTTGCATTATATATATATTTATTTATTTTTTTTGCATCGTGTCATTATTCACCCTATTTGTGTTGGTATATGCATTTTTGTTTTGCTATATTCAAGCAGTCACTGTTTCACGATTACCTTTATATATTAACAACAAGGAGAGGGGCGCCTCTGAGTATAAATCATAAATACATTTTATTAAAACAACAATATCCACTCACATGGAAGTTGGAGAAGTTGCATTAGGGTCAGTTGGCTGGGCTGGAGAGATGCGGTGGAACTACAGGTCACAGCGGTTCCTGCAGGGCATGCCAGGTCCAAAGAGGATTAGTTCTTGCAGCCAGGTTCAGTCTCTTGCAGCGAACAGTCCAACACAAATCCTGCTGGGTTGGGAGCCAGGTTATGTCCCAGATGCACAGATAGGGGTTCCAGGGAAGGAAGGGAGAGATGTGTAGGACGCCAGAGCATCCGTTCAGCCGTGCTGCTGCTCACTGATAGAATGGTGTGAAGCCTCTAGGAAGGGAAAAAGGCCGGCCGAGCCGAAGATCTCTAGCGAGGCTTGGAGAGCAAGTACAGCTTGACAAAGGAATGCGGCCATTCGTCCACCAATGGCAAGCCTATTCTGAAACGCGTTGCATGCGTGTGACGTCATCACCGGGCGCCACGCTGTACTTGCTCTCCAAGCCTCGCTAGAGATCTTCGGCTCGGCCGGCCTTTTTCCCTTCCTAGAGGCTTCACACCATTCTATCAGTGAGCAGCAGCACGGCTGAACGGATGCTCTGGCGTCCTACACATCTCTCCCTTCCTTCCCTGGAACCCCTATCTGTGCATCTGGGACATAACCTGGCTCCCAACCCAGCAGGATTTGTGTTGGACTGTTCGCTGCAAGAGACTGAACCTGGCTGCAAGAACTAATCCTCTTTGGACCTGGCATGCCCTGCAGGAACCGCTGTGACCTGTAGTTCCACCGCATCTCTCCAGCCCAGCCAACTGACCCTAATGCAACTTCTCCAACTTCCATGTGAGTGGATATTGTTGTTTTAATAAAATGTATTTATGATTTATACTCAGAGGCGCCCCTCTCCTTGTTGTTTGTTTTAGCTTGCTGGACCCTGCTTTTGGTTCCTTTGGTGGCCGCCCTGACTGACCTCTTGTATATACTCCCAGTATATATGCATGAACTTACACATGCATTTTTACAGTTTTCAGTTTCTGGACTAATCGGTTTTACTTTCAAGGTAACTGTGCTTTGCGCCTTTTTACTTGTATTACCTTTATATATTAGGCTTTGTCTGCCCGCAACATATCATGTTGATCAGCTACGTTGCACTGCACTGCATCCCCACCATGTTCTTTTAGCATGTAGGATCTATTCATGCATTGGCCCGTTTCTGCTTTTTTTAGTTCACTTTGCCACTTTAGTCATCTTTGTAGCTCCCCCCCCCCCCCCCCCCCTCATCACAGCGCAACTACCATCTTCCCCCAGCATTTAAATCTGTTCTCTGGGGTAATGTAAGAAGTGGAACTATGCTTTGACCACAAGGGTTAAATTATATTTATTATTACTTATTTTTATATAGGAGAACATTAAAAGATGTTTTAGGTTTACCTTATCCCTCACTCCAGCAGACACTTTCCTCTTTACTTCTTCTGGTTCTGTTAGTAGATGGGCCCCTCTAGGCCCTTACTTACAATACAAGTCTCCTGTTGCATGAAAACCTCAGCGTGCGACTGAGAGATGGAGCCCCAAAGAGAACCAGCTTCCAGGGGCCAGTCAAATGAAAAGCGGGAGCCTTTATGAGTGAGGGATAAGGTAAGATAAACTCCTTTAATATTTTCCTAGGCAAACTGTCAGGTCACCTGAGTCCAGGTTACAGATGAACCCCGTTGGGGTCAAGAGTGCACCGCAAGGTAGTGGACCCTACGGCTGACTGCTGCGGATGGAGCTCTAGGTGATTCAGGAGAGCAGGTAATCTGGAGCACCAACACGGATCACACTGGGAGTTAGAGCATGAGATTTCCCAGGACGCGGAATCTAAGAGCCAGCGGGTGTTCACCAGAGACCCCTAGTGGTGGGGATGGATTTAGCTGCAGTCTGGCTTCAGGTCGTGACCCCCAGGGCCTCCCAGCTCACACTCACAGGAGAGTACAAGAAGGTAGAGAGGAAGCAGCAGACTGCAACAACAAAGTATAGTCAGGAGATAGCCAAAGGTTGGGGCAACAAGCAGGTAAAGATAGTCAAGGAACACGCCAAGGTCGGGATATGAAGCAGACAAGGACAGTCAGGAACAAGCCAAGATCGGTAACTAGAATCAGACATAGAACACACAGCAAAGAGCACACGGAAGCCAAACACACAATATTGATCAGCAGGGCTGGCTTATAGTGCACAGGTAATATAGTGTTCCCTGATAGGGCCTGGGGTGGAGCCATGATCTGAGGAGAGATTACTTAAGCAACCAGGTGAAGGGCGGCTGGTCTCTCAAGCTGAACACATAGAGAGGTAAGCTGACAGATAAACATTACTGCAGATCCATGACAGTACCCCCCTCTTAGGAAGCCTCCCCCTCCCCCCGTCTGGGCTCAGGCCTAGAGGAAAACCTCAAATGAAACCTCCTCAACAGATGAGGCACAAAGCCCTCATATGCAGTGATCCAAGACCTCTCCTCAGGACCAAACACTTTCCAATGCACAAGGTACTAAAGAATGCCTCTACAGAGCCGAGAATTCAGAATTTGACTAACCTCGTACTCCTGATTATCCTCAGAAACTGGGGCCGTGGTAGGGAGAGGACGAGAGGACTTATTGAGGACTAAAGGCTTCAGAAGGGCAACATGGAAGGAGTTAGAGATTTTGAGGCTTTTAGGAATCTGAAGTTTGAAACAAACTGGATTCAGTTTAGAGGTATATTGTATGGATCAATGAATCTTGGGGCAAACTTCAGAGAAGGAACTCGGAGCTTGATGTTCCTGGTGGAGAGCCAAACTTTGTCCCCTGGCTATAGAGAAGGCGGTTTACACCTGCGAGGGTTGGCAAAGCCTTTGAATTTGTCAGCTGCTGCCCGAAGGGAATCATGAACATCACCCCAAATGTAATTGAAAGACTCCTGAGCTGTAGCCAAAGCTGGAACGTCTGGAGAACAGGTTTATGGGAAGAGGGAGTTGAGGGTTTTTTCCATAAACTGTGAAAAAGGGTGTCTTCTGAGAACTGGTATTTACCTGATTGTTGTGAGAGAATTCTGCCCACGGGAGTAGAGAGGACCAATTGTCATGATGAGCAGAGACTAAGGTGCAGAGAAAGACCTCTAACTCCTGATTAACTCTCTCAGTCTGTCCATTGGATTGAGGGTGGTAAGAAGAGGAAAAATCCAAGACAATATTGAGGGATCTGCAAAAAACTCTCCAGAAACGAGACGTAAATTGAACGTCCCTGTTGGAAACATATGAGAAGAAACCCCATGGAGGCAGAAGATTTCTCGAATAAAAATGGGAACCAAAGCAGGGGCTCAAGGGAGACCAGGAAGAGGAACAAAATGAGCCATCATGAAGAACCAATTGATTACCACCCAAATGACCGTATTATTCTCAGACAGTGGGAGATCGGTGATAAAAATCCATGGCAATGTGAGACCAGGGCTCCTTAGGAATGGACAAGGGCATGAGAAGACCAGCAGGGGCTTGTGTGGAGGATTTAAACTGAGCACAGACATGACAAGCCTTAACACAGTCTTTGACATCTGAGTGGTGATTAGGCCACCAGTAGCGGCGACTGATGAGCAGGAACCCAGCATGACCTGCCACCTTGGAATCATGTCTCCAACAGAGGATTTTAGCTCTTAGTTCAGTGGGGACGAGGGTCTTGCAGGATGAATTTTTGACTCCAGGGTGGTAGAATGGGCAACAATGCATGAGGTTGGAACAATTGGCTCAGGTTCAGGGGTGGACTCCACGTTCAAAGTGTCAAATGACCTAGAGAGTGCATCAGCTCGATCGTTGCAGGAACCAGGTTTGTACGTAATCGTGAAATTAAAATGAGAAAACAAAAGAATCCGCCTGGCCTGTCTGTGATTCAGACGTTTAGCATTCTGTAAGTTCTGTAGATTCTTATGATCAGTAAAAATCGTTATGGAGTGAGGGGAACCCTCCAAGAGATGACGCCACTCCTCTAACGCCAATTTAATTGCAAGAAGTTCCCGATCACCAATAGTATAATTTTTCTCTGCCTAAGAATTTTTTTTGGAGAAGAACGCACATGGTTGACATCTCTTCTCAAACGATTGAAGAAGCACAGCTCCCACCCCCACTGAAGAAGCGTCCACTTCAATAAAAAATGGATCTCCAGGAATAGATCTCCTCAGGAGAGGTCCAGAGACAAAGGCCTATTTCAGATTGTGAAATGCAGAGAAAGCTTCAGGAGGCCAGTCCTTGGCATTCGCACCCTTCTTGGTCAAGGCGATAATAGGCGCACCAATGGAATAATAGGATAATAGGTACAATAATTTGTGAACCCAAGAAAGCGCTGTGTGGCCTTGAGGCTAGCAGGAAGAGGCCAGTTGGTAATGGCCAAGACCTTTCCAGGAGCCATACGAAGACCCAAACTTGAGACAAAGCATCCCAGAAACAGGACCTCAGAACATTCAAAGGAACATTTCTTCAGCTTGGCATACAGATTATTCTCTCTAAGGTGATGAAGTACAGTGCGGACATGCTTTCTGTGGGTAAGCAGATTTTCCGAAAAGACGAGAATGTCATCCAGATAGATGACAACAAACTGATACAGCAGATCCCTGAAGATTTAATTGACAAAGTTTTCGGAACACAGCTAGGGCATTATACAAACCAAAAGGCATAACCTTTTAAGTATGCCTTTTAACCCTACTTAAAAAGCATACTTTTAAGTATGCCTTTTAAGTAACCTTTAACCCATAAGTATTCGTAATGCCCGTCTCTATTGTTAAACGCGGTTTTCCATTCATCACCTTCCCGTATCCGAATCAGATTGCATGCACCTCTGAGATCCAACTTGGTAAAAATGGAGGCACCTTTTGACCTGTTGAATAGCTCAGATATTAAGGGTAAGGGGTATCAATTTATTATGGTCACCGCGTTTAAACCTCGATATTCGATGCAGGGCCTCAAGGTACCATCCTTTTTGACAACGAAAAAGAACCCTGCTCCTGCACACGATGAGGATTTCCAGAGGAGATCTCTCTCTAGATTCTCTGCGACATACTCTGACAGGGGGTAGGTATGACCCCTGGGCAGATTTGCTCTGGGAACAAGGTCAATAGCACAGTCAAAGGACCTGTGAGGAGGAAGCACCTCAGCTGATTTCTTGCAGAACACATCCCGGAAATCTCTGTATGCAGAGGGGAGATCAGAGGATACAGATGCGGAAGCAACTGGAAGTCTCTCATTGGGGGCCACCTTGAGAAGACAGGACGAGAAACGTGAGGGACCCCAAGCCAGGATCTGCCCAGAAGCCCAGTCCACATGTGGAGAGTAGAGCTGTAGCCAAGGAAGGCCCAATACAATGGGGGTTGAGGCCTTGGATAGAATAAGGAAGGATATCCACTCCTGGTGGAGTATCCTTACAGACATCTTAATAGGGAGAGTCTGGAAGCAGATAGGGCCCCCTGGGAGAACAGTGCCATCAATTGCCGAGACTACCAGTGGCGTAGTGAGGGGCGAAAGTGTAAGCTTCATGGAAGAAGCAGTTCTCCAGTAAAATTGCCAGCAGCACCGGAATCCAGGTATGCAAAGATCGATTGAGGGGGGGTGCCTACATGAAGGAACACCAGAAGTAGATGAGAAGGTGATGTTTCTGGGTCCAATACTCCACCTTCCAGATGTATTATACCCGAGCGTTTCCCGGGGGAAGCGAGCAGGAGTCACAAAAATTACCCTTGCCCCTACAATAGAGACACAAGCCCAAGGTTCTGCACCTAGCACATTCTCCGGGGGTTAGCCTGGTCTGACCCAGCTGCATAGGTTCCTCAGCAGGCAGAAGATGCTCCACGGGACAAAGGGAGAGTAGCTCAGACTGGCTAGGGGCCAGGGAGTGCTGGGGTCTTTTTTCTAGGAACCTCTCCTGAAAACGAATATTGTTCTGGTTACACAAGGAAATTACACCGTCCAGATTGGGGCGGATGGCTCTTCCCACTAATTTATCTTTCATACGGTCAGAGAGGCCATGTAAAAAGGTTGCAACTAGGGCCTCATTGTTCCAGCTCAATTCAGCTGTGAGGATGCGAAACTGAAGAGCATATTGTCCCACTGAAGAAGATGTAAAAGGGCACTGGCTGCTGAAGAAACCTGAGCTTGTTCCTCGAAGATTTTTTCAAAAGAGCTTCAAGAAGTTGGACAGGCTGGAAACTACAGGATCATTCTTCTCCCACAGGGGATCAACCCAGGCTAAAGCTTCACAGGAGAGGATGGAAATAACATAGGCTACTTTTGCCTGATCAGACGGGAAGTTTTGAGGCTGGAGTTCAAAATGAATGGTGCATTGGCTGAGGAACCCCCTGCAGGCCTTGGAGTGCCCAGAGAAACTGGACAGAACTGACAGTTGTAGTGAATGTGTGGTTGCGACTGGAATAGCTACAGCTGCCTATTGTAATTGAGGTTGCTGACTTTGGGTTGCCAACGAGGCCTGAAGCTGCTTGAAGCGGGAAGCCAGATCCTGGAGGAATCACATCACCTGAGTCTGATTTGAATCCTGGGTCTCAAGTCTGAGTCCAGGTGACAGATGCACCTGGACTCAGACTGGGGTCAAGAGTGCAACGCCAGGTAGTGGACCCTACGGCTGACTGCTGTGGATGGAGCCCTAGGCGAGGAATCAGCAGGCTGCAACAACAAAGGATAGTCAGGAGATAGCAAAGGTCAGGGCAACAAGCAGGTAAGGATAGTCAAGGAACACGCAAAGGTCGGATATGAAGCAGACAAGGACACGCCAAGATCGGTAACTAGAATCAGACATAAAACACACAGCAAAGAGCACACAGAAGCCAAACACACAATATTGATCAGCAGGGCTGGCTTGCAGTGCACAGGTTAATATAGTGTTCCCTGATAGGGCCTGGGGTGGAGCCATGCTTTGAGGAGAGATAACTTAAGCAACCAGATGAAGGGCAGCTGGTCTCTCAAGCTGAACACATAGAGAGGTAAGCTGACAAACATTACTGCGGATCCATGACACAAAATCAAGTATTTAATCCTTAAAGTGTGGGGGATGCCCCACTACAAGGGTCATTTTCAAATTTCCTTGTAGATTTAAAGACTGCTAAAGGTACAGTATCTCACAAAAGTGAATACACCCCTCACAGTTTTGTAAATATTTTATTATATCTTTTTATGTGACAACACTGAAGAAATTACACTTTGCTATAATATAAAGTAGTGAATGTACAGCTTGTATAACAGTGTAAATTTGCTGTCCCCTCAAAATAACTCAACACACAGCCATTAATGTCTATATCACTGGCAACTGTAGTAATATGATTGAACAGAAGTGACTCCATCTTTATATAAGTTCATATAAGATTTACTTGGGTTAATCTGCTAGTTAGTTTAAGTTCTGTATTCTCAGACTGTGACAGACTGTAACAGTTTTTGCAAGGCACACATATAAGAAAATATAGCTTACAGCAGCATCTTTGCTCTGTACCTTTCTATATAAAGCTTCTGTGGTGTAGAGCTGTCTGGGACATTTTCCTGTGTAATGGGGAACACCAAAGGCATGACTATGAGTCATGGAAGCAGATGGCATGGTTACTATAGTTGCTATGTCAGCCATGTTTAAGGTGTTGGGCAATGTAATGATATGAAATGTATTAAATGTATAAAATCACTCCCATTTTCCATGCAATGATTGGTTAATGATAACGTATATAAATTGTATACCCTCCCAGAATTAAATCAGATAGCTTTGAACATTTAGACTCTGCATCATCTCTTTTTGTGTTCACCAAGAAGCCTCCTCAGTACTGAGAGGGTCTTGTGAGTGTGGTAATTGCTGTGATTATACCTAGCTGGGCTTGTCAGGTATACGGAAATACCGTTTGATTCTCTTCAGCAACAAAAGTGAGTTCACCCCTAAGTGAAAATGTCCAAATTGGGCCCAGTTAGCCATTTTCCCTCACTGGTGTCACGTGACTCATTAGTGTTACAAGGTCTTAGGTGTGAATGGAGAGCAGGAGAGTTAAATTTGGTGTTATCGCTCTCACTCTCTCATACTGGTCACTGGAAGTTCAACATGGCACCTCATGGCAAAGAACTCTCCAAGGATTTGAAAAAAAAAATTGTTATTCTACATAAAGATGGCCTAGGCCAGTGATGGCGATCCTTGGCACCCCAGATGTTTTGAAACTACATTTCCCGTGATGCTCCACTACACTGCAGTGTGCATGAGCATCATGGGAAATGTAGTTCCAAAACATCTGGGGTGCCAAGGTTCGCCATCACTGGCCTAGGCTATAAGAAGATAGCCAAGACCCTGAAACGGAGCTGCAGCATGGTGGCCAAGACCATACAGAGGTTTAACAGGACAGTTTTTTTTTTTACACTCAGAGCAGGCCTCGGAATGGTCGACCAAAGAAGTTCAGTGCACATGCTCAGCGTCATATCCAGAGGTTGTCTTTGGGAAATAGACGTATGAGTGCCGCCAGAATTTCTGCAGAGGTTGAAGGTGGGGGGTCAGCCTGTCAGTGCTCAGACCATATGCCGCACATTGCATCAAATTGGTCTGCATTGCTGTTGTCCCAGAAGGAAGCCTCATCTAAAGATGATGCACAAGAAAGCCTGCAAACAGTTTGCTGAAGACAAGCAGACTAAGGACATTGATTAATGGAACCATGTCCTGTGGTCTGATGAGACCAAGATAAACGTATTTGGTTCAGATGGTGTCAAGCATGTGTGGCGGCAACCAGGTAAGGATTACAAAGACAAGTGTGTCTTGCCTACAGTTAGGTTGTGGGACTGTCATGGTCTGGGGCTGCATAAGTGCTGCCAGTAGTGGGGAGCTACAGTATATTGAGGGAACCATGAATGCCAACATGTACTGTGACATACTGAACACACCTCCAGGACGACAACTGCCTTGCTAAAGAAGCTGAGGGTAAAGGTGATGGATGTTTCCAGACCTAAACCCTATGTATTTATGGATGTGCCTTTATGCTTCCTTAGGGTGGATATGCTAATACGTGATTATACCTGGAATGACCTTCATACAGTATTTCTCCCCAGTTTGTTCATCTTTGGGATAAAGGAAACATGTAATGAAGAATTCATTCTTTTTCCTACTAAAATAGGAATTAACTGAGGATCATTCACAGATTTTCAGCATCATAAAACATTGTTTTAAAACAAACCTGGGCAATCAAACAGAGCACATTAGGAAAAAATGTATAGGCGGAGGTTACTTTAACAAAGATCAATGAATATGGACAAATTTCAGTCCCTCCTTAACATTCCTGATGGTTATATAGAAGACCATATAAAGATTTTTAAAGAAAAAATCGAGATGAAAATATACACTCAGCTGTATAAATCTATGGATCTACTACATTTTGAAACTAACCTCTTTTTTATCACCTGCTCGCCTTGCATTGTCCAGGTTTTTGACGGGTTTAAGTTAGCATTCAATTTATCTTAATTTGAATGTTATATAATTTCTTACAGCAATATTAATCATTTTTTTGGGCATGCCTATGGATAGGACTGCAGCCTTTTGGAGGACATTGAGGTTGATTTACTAAAGGCAAACATGCTGTTTATATTGCAAGGGAATTTTCCTTTTGCTTAGTGAACATGGTCAAAATTCACTTTGCAAAGAATACCCACATGTTTAGATTATGAAAGCACCTCATTCACTAAGTTAAGGGATAATTCCCTCGCTAAATGAAAATGTCCTTGCAAAGTGAACAGCCTATTTACCTTTAGTAAATCAACCTCACTGATAGAAAGCAGATCAGCTTGAGAGAAATGCACAAACATCTTAGCCAGGATCAGCAGAAGTCTGTTAATGACACCAGTCATAAATGGCTGTAATAAACTTCCATTGAGCGGGCTGTCATAAACTTCCATTAAGCTGGTACATACACTGAGCAAATTTCTGCCAGTTCATAATGAATGGATTCATAATGGAGTCATCAGTGGGTGACCCTCTTGGCACCACTCCCCTTCTTCGATGAAAAAAATTGAAGGACCTGCAACCTAAAATTGATAGCCAAACTGTGCCTGTATCCAAATCAGAACTATCAGTGTACATAAAGTGTAAATCAAAAAGCTACGTACTGTAAATTTGAGCAATGTGTATGTCAGGGAAAAGGTTTATATATTAAGGATATGATTATGATTACATAAATGATCAGTACAGCACATGAATGGCTGGTTTAAGCTCCTTGTATTGGCAGAGTCCAGAGTAAATGTCCATTAAAGAAAACTGACCCAATAATCATGTAATGCAGTGGTCTCCAAGCTGCGGCCCGAGGGCCAGATGTGGCCCTTTGCTTGCCTCTATCCTGCTCTTGGGAAACTATTCCTCCAACTGACACCAATGATAAGGCACCATTCCTCTCACTGACACCATTAATGGGCCACTCTTCCTTCCACTGACACCATCAATGGGGCACTATTCCTTCTGCTAAGACCAATGATGGGGGACTATTCCTCCTGCTAAAACCAATGATGGGGCAGTGTTTACTCCCACTGATAACAGGACATTTTCTACTCACACTGGCCACAGTCCGGCCCCCTAAAGCCTAAAGGACAGTAAACCGGCCCTTTCTTTAAAAAGTTTGGAGACCCCTGATGTAATGTATGAACAATCTGTACATAAGGGAAAATAAAAAAATTATAAAATTGCACATAAAACAAGAATTTTTGTTTAAATTGTCTTATTCTGAATAATGGCTGATACTGAATGGCATGTTTCACAAATGAATTTCAAGGTGATGAAGGAAGGTTGCTTATGTACATAAAGTGGATAGAGTTTTCTCCAGTTTTTCATTGTTGGTGAACAGCTGGGAGTTTGTTTGGTGATTGCTTTGGTAAGCGGGGGATGTGTGCGACAGACTGAATGCTATTTGTATTAAATTACAATTAGCTACTGTACTTATGAATAC